>NC_091361.1:18248289-18303289 GCF_038502225.1 Cherax quadricarinatus
GTGTGTGTGTGTGTGTTTGTGCGTCACACATCACTGAAATATTCACAATATTGCGCCAGTATGTTGAGTTGTGTTTCTAAATGAACTGAAGAGCCTGCTGAAGGCTGTGAAGCAGTGTTTTTCCTTATGGATGATGGAGTTACCAATATATAACCAAATAAAAATGATAAGTTGCGACATTTTATTCGCGCCGTGATTATGCAGTAATTATATAATGATTATACAGTCATTATATAATGATTATTCAGTCATTAGATAGTACACTTACAATTATTTGGTAGAGATGATAATTACAATAATGTGTGATTATTATAATAATGACTTGCGGTTTAAACCCTCACGTAAACAGCACTTCCTGTCATTTACACATCCACGTAAACAATGGAAGCAGTCACTTACACATACCTGAAGCCAATACATTGTCACGTACACGTGCATGTAAGCAGTGTATACTGTAAGGTACATACGCAGGTAACCCCTGCTTGCTGTCATATTCGTTAAGTTCGGGAGAAAGTATTAATTAAGCTGACTCAGGCAGCAGGTTGAGAGCCAGTACATTAGTGCTGCTGACACTAGTAAACATAGTGATATCTGTGATTGTATATGATTGCGTGTGACTGTATGCCATTGCATGTGATTGTATATGTAAGTGACTGCATTCGATTGTATACCATTGCATGCAATTTCAGGCGATTGTATGCCCTTATACGCAACTGCATGTACCTATTTTCGATTATGTGCAATTGTATTGCGGTTATATGGAATTATATGTAATTTTCCGCAATTATTGTGGTATGACTACCAGAAATACAATTAGAAACTATACTGAAAAAAATAGCTTGAGTTAACTCGAATAATTACAAGTTGTATTATTACCGGTGCAGTAATGGATACAGTACCGACAGGTTAATGAATAAGACACATGTGCAACACCTGGGGATCTTTATTGATGAGACGTTTCTCCTGTACAGCTGTACTTTCAGTCACAAAGGAGACTCATATAATGGAAGACTTGGAGAAGTACTTCTTTTGAGGTACTCAGGTTCTGAACCTTGACAGAACGTGTTCCGTCCTACAACCTTGATGAATCTGAAGCAGAGTCGTGAAGGTGGTGACTTATTGACTCGAGTCAGAGGAGAGATATTCATTAAATTGATTGTGCAAGAGACGGGTGCCTCTGGCTAAGCGCCACACTAACCAGGCTGTGAGAGCTGCGTGGGCCAGCTCTCTGCAATAAGCTTAGTCGTAGAACGGGCTGGTAGGATTGAAAAGCCCTCGATGCCGGTCAGAAATGACAAATATATCACGAGTTACCAGTACACCATAATCAACACAAAAAAAAAAATAGATCACGGATCACAAATCAAGGGAAGATACAAACGGTCTGAATACAACATGTAAAAAAGAGAGAGACAGTTTGAAAAAATAATGGTATAAACACAGATAATTGATATCGACAATAAGTTTAAAAAAAAAGATGCATGAAAAATAGCTAGGATATATCGAAGCCACTTTTTGAACCACTCGCAAACGTAAATTTTATCAAGACATTTCGCCTGTGGAACAGGTGAAGCGTCTCAAATATATTCACGAATATCAATGGTAGAATGTTCTGACACTTATATTAATAAGACACAGTGTGCGGTATATAGTACTTCATCGAGGAGACTTTTGTTTACCATGGACTCTTTTATCCGTGAGAGATATATATATAGGTCTAGGCCTTTCGTGTTTCAATCAACATATTATCAGGTGCTTCCAGCACGAAAGGCCTAGAACTATTATTCAACTCCCCCTGGTTGTCTTGCATCTTGTATCGCTAGTTGACGATTCTTGCATATATATATATATATATATATATATATATATATATATATATATATATATATATATATATATATAAATATATATATAGATGCAAGGAATTCGCAAGAGCAGGCGAAATATACACAAACACTGATCTCTGGCTGAAGGAGACTCGAACCTACGAACCTTGGAACAAGGTACGCAGTGCTTTACCAATCTACCCACACTGGACCAATACCTTGGAGTCCAGCTTGCGCTAGACTTTGATCCAAGGCAGCCAGCTTTCAGGGAGAAGGCTTACAGCTTTTCATCTCATCCAAGGTATTGGTCCAGTGTGGGTAGATTGGTAAAGCGCTGCATACCTTGTTCCAAGGTTCGTAGGTTCGAGTCTCCTTCAGCCAGAGATCAGTGTTTGTGTATATTTCGCCTGCTCTTGCGAATTCCTTGCATTGTTAATATCTCTAGTCAGGCTGATGCATGCAGGGGATGAGATGAAAAGCTGTAAGCCTTCTCCCTGAAAACTGGCTGCCTTGGATCAAAGTCTAGCGCAAGCTGGACTCCAAGGTACTGGTCCAGTGTGGGTAGATTGGTAAATATATATATATATATATATATATATATATATATATATATATATATATATATATATATATATATATATATATATATATATATATATGTCGTGCCAAATAGGCAGAACTTGCGATCTTGGCTTAAATAGCAACGCTCATCTTGCCATATAGGACAAGTGAAAATTTGTGTATGCAATAATTTCGCCAAAATCATTCTGAACCTAACGAAAAAAATATATTTCACTGTTTGTTTAGTATTAAATTATTGTAAACAAATCTGAAATATATTTAGTTGGGTTAGGCTAAAATTAATTGTTCTTGTTATAATAAGGTTAGGTAAGTTTTCTAAGATTCTTTTGGTGTAAAATTAAAAGTTTTTACATTAACATTAATGAAAAATATATATCTTTAAACGTATAAGAGAAAATTTCAGAAAGGACTTAATTTTAAATGAGTTCTTGCTAATTGACCAGTTTTACATATTCGGCACGACATATATATATACACACATATATATATGTGTGTGTGTGTGAGTGTGTGTGAGAAAGTGTGTGTGTGTGTGTATTTGTGTGTGTGTGTGTGTGTGTGTGTGTGTGTGTGTGTGTGTGTGTGTGTGCGTGTGTGTGTGTGTGTGTACTCACCTAGTTGTACTCACCTAGTTGAGGTTGCAGGAGTCGAGTCCTAGCTCTTGGCCCCGCCTCTTCACTGATCGCTACTAGGTCACTCTCCCTGAACCGTGAGCTTTATCATACCTCTGCTTAAAGCTATGTATGGATCCTGCCTCCACTACATCGCTTCCCAAACTATTCCACTTACTGACTACTCTGTGGCTTAAGAAATACTTCCTAACATCCCTGTGATTCATCTGTGTCTTCAACTTCCAACTGTGTCCCCTTGTTACTATGTCTAATCTCTGGAACATCCTGTCTTTGTCCACCCTGTCAATTCCCCTCAGTATTTTATATGCCGTTATCATGTCCCCCCCCTATCTCTCCTGTCCTCCAGTGTCATCAGGTCGATTTCCCTTAACCTCTCCTCGTAGGACATACCCCTAGGTCTGGGACTAGTCTTGTTGCAAACCTTTGCACTTTCTCTAGTTTCTTTACATGCTTGGCTAGGTGTGGGTTCCAAACTGGTGCAGCATACTCCAATATGGGCTTAACGTACACAGTGTATAGGGTCCTGAACATTCCTTATTAAGATGTCGGAATGCTGTTCTTAGGTTTGCTAGGCGCCCATGTACTGCTGCAGTTATTTCGTTGATGTGCGCCTCAGGAGATGTGCCTGGTGTTATACTTACCCCAAGATCTTTTTCCTTGAGTAAAGTTTGTAGTCTCTGGCTCCCTAGACTGTACTCCGTCTGCGGTCTTCTTTGCCCTTCCCCAATCTTCATGACTTTGCACTTGGTGGGGTTGAACTCCAGGAGCCAATTGTTGGACCAGGTCTGCAGCCTGTCTAGATCCCTTTGTAGTTCTGCCTGGTCTGCGTCCGAATGAATTCTTCTCATCAACTTCACATCATCTGCAAACAGGGACACTTCGGAGTCTATTCCTTCCGTCATTTCGTTCACAAATACCAGAAACAGCACTGGTCCTAGGACTGACCCCTGTGAGACCCCACTCGTCACAGGTGCCCACTCTGACACCTCGCCACGTACCATGACTCGCTGCTGTCTTCCTGACAAGTATTCCCTGATCCATTGTAATGCCTTCCCTGTTATCCCTGCTTGGTCCTCCAGTTTTTGCACTAATCTCTTATGTGGAACTGCGTCAAACGGCTTCTTACAATCCAAGAAAATGCAATCTACCCACCCCTCTCTCTCTTGTCTTACTGCTGTCACCCTGTCATAGATCTCCAGTAGGTTTGTGACACAGGATTTCCCGTCCCTGAAACCATGTTGGCTGCTGTTGATGAGATCATTCCTTTCTAGGTGTTCCACCACTCTTCTCCTGATAATCTTCTCCATGACTTTGCATACTATACATGTCAGTGACACTGGTCTGTAGTTTAGTGCTTCATGGCTGTCTCCCTTTTTAAAAATTGGGACTACATTTGCTGTCTTCCATACCTCAGGTAATCTCCCTGTTTCGATAGATATGTTGAATATTGTTGTTAGAGGTACACATAGCGCCTCTGCTCCCTCTCTCAGGACCCATGGAGAGATGTTTTCCGGCCCCATTGCCCTTGAGGTATCTAGCTCACTCAGAAGTCTCTTCACTTCTTCCTCGGTTGTGTGTATTGTGTCCAGCACTTGATGGTGTACCCCACCTCTCCGTTTTTCTGGAGTCCCTTCTGTCTCCTCTGTGAATACTCCTTTGAATCTCCTGTTGAGTTCCTCACATACTTCGCAGTCGTTTCTTGTTGTCTCTCCTCCTTCCTTAGCCTGATTACCTGGTCCTTGACTGTTGTTTTCCTCCTGATGTGGCTGCATAATAGCTTCGGGTCAGATTTGGCTTTCGCTGCTATGTCGTTTTCATATTGTCGTTGGACCTCCCTTCTTATCTGTGCATATTCATTTCTGGCTCTACAACTGCTCTCCTTATTCTCCTGGGTCCTTTGCCTTCTGTACTTCATCCATGTTTTAGCACACTTGATTTTTGCCTCCCTGCACCTTAGGGTGAACCATGGGCTCATCCTGGCTTTTTCATTATTCTTGCTACCCTTGGGTACAGACCTCTCCTCAGCTTCCTTGCATATTGTTGTTACATATTCTATCATCTCATTTACTGGCTTCCCTACTAGTTCTCTGTCCCACTGAACCCCATTCAGGAAGTTCCTCATTCCCCCATAGTCCCCCTTCTTGTAGTTTAGCTTCATTCGCCCAGCTCTTCCTTCTTCCCCCTCCACTTGTATCTCTACTGTGTATTCGAAGCTTAAAACCACATGATCGCTGGCTCCAAGGGGTCTTTCATATGTGATGTCCTCAATATCTGCACTACTGAAGGTGAATACAGGTCCAGTCTCGCTGGTTCATCCTCTCCTATCCTCTCTGGTAGTGTTCCTTATGTGTTTTTACATGAAGTTTTCCAGTACCACCTCCATCTTAGCCCTCCATGTATCTTGGCCCCCATGTGGCTCCAAGTTCTCCCAATTTCCTTGTGGTTAAAGTCATCCATGATCAGTAGCTTTGCACTGCATGCATGAGCTCTTCTGGCCACTGCAGCAACCATCGCTCTATTGTTCTCATCATACTCTTGCCTTGGCCTCCTGCTGTTCTGTGGTGGGTTATACATCACTGCAATTACCACTTTGGGACCTACAGACTGAAGCGTTCCTACTATGCAGTCTCTTGCTTCTCCACTTTCTCCTCTCTCCAGCTCATCAAAATTCCATCGGTTTTTGATCAGCAGTGTCACTCCTCCACCCCCACTGTTCCCTCTGTCTTTCTCCAGGATCTGATATCACGTTGGAAAGATGGCATCTGTTATCATACCTGTGAGCTTGGTTTCTGTGAGAGCTATGATGTCCTGTCATGCCTCTTTGAATCTATCGTGCCACTCCTCCCGCTTATTTGTTATTCCATCAGCATTTGTGTACCATACCTTGAGTTTCCTCTATAACTCTGTGTTTTGGGGTGTCTGTGAAGGTGGTAGACCTGGTAGCATACTGTGGGATTCTATAGCTGATTGCTGGGTGGGAGCTATTAGTATGGATTGAAGTTTGTGTTGGGATGGTGTGATAGATTGTGGGGTTCTGGGGATGGTTCTGTGTATGCTTCCTCTTGTTGCTCTGCCCTGCTCTGGTTGACCTCTACTGATTCTGTCCTTGTCTTCTTTTCTAGCTCCTTTCGCTTTTGTGTCTTCTCACTCAGCTGTGTTCTGTCTCTGTCTAGGAACACCTTCTTGTATTCTGCCAAGTACTTCAACCGTGGTTTCTCTTGGAAGATCCTGTTCCACACTGTTTCTGTCCTGAAAATCAGCTTGATCGGTCGTTTTCTCCCATTCAAGTACCCCCCTCCCTATTCTCTGAAAATTTACAATCTCATCCATGTCCTCCTCACCTGCTTTTGTGATGATGTTCTCAATCTCATTTCTTTCTGCCTGCTGTCTTTCAGTGTGTGTCCTTCCCTCGCTCTCCTGAAACCCATGAATAAACACTGACTTTGCCCTTTCCTCTTCCCATTGCCTTTCCCTCTGTGACTCTGATTCCTGTCTGTACATGGCCATTTTCTCCCTTGTTTTTTTCCAGTAGCTCTTGGTAGCATGGTCGTGCCTTTGCATTTGACCTATCATCCTCCCCATCTGCGCCTAGCTGCTCTCCTCTTTCACTCCTTGGCTCTGCTTGGCATTCTGATATGTCCTTAGCATAAGTTATATCTCCTTCCTTCCTGTGGCCTCCCAGCTTCATATGCTGTGTCTTCTCTGGTCAATACCCCTGTAACTTGCTTCAGCCTTTTACCTCGTCTTCTAGGACCGTTATCCTGGCTACTGCCGTTTCGACTTGTGACTCCCATTTCTTCTTCTCCTCCTCCAACCTCTTTTCTAATTTCACAGACAGCTCCGTCTGTGAAATTGTCCGTGTACTCACCTAATTGTACTCACCTAATTGTGGTTGCAGGGGTCGAGACTCAGCTCCTGGCCCCGCCTCTTCACTGATCGCTACTGGATCCTCTCTCTCTCTGCTTCCTGAGCTTTGTCATACCTCTTCTTAAAACTATGTATGGTTCCTGCCTCCACTACTTCACTTGCTAGGCTATTCCACTTGCTGACAACTCTATGACTGAAGAAATACTTCCTAACGTCCCTGTGACTCGTCTGAGTCTTCAGCTTCCAGTTGTGACCCCTTGTCCCTGTGTCCCCTCTCTGGAACATCCTATCTCTGTCCACCTTGTCTATTCCCCGCAGTATCTTGTATGTCGTTATCATGTCTCCCCTGACCCTTCTGTCCTCCAGTGTCGTCAGTCCGATTTCCCTTAACCTTTCCTCGTACGACATTCCCTTGAGCTCTGGGACTAGCCTTGTTGCAAACCTTTGTACTTTGTGTGTGTGTGTGTGTGTGTGTGTGTGTGTGTGTGTGTGTGTGTGTGTGTGTGTGTGTGTGTGTGTGTGTGTGTGTGTGTGTGTGTGTGTGTGTGTGTGTGTGTGTGTGTGTGTGTGTGTGTAAGACAAGCCACTAGGAATAGAAATCTTCAGTGCCTCTGGTTGCTCTAAATTTTTATGGAGGTATTTACACTTCATAATAAAACATTCGTGTAAGTTGAATTAGCATTATCGTTAAACATTTTACAGACATTTATATATTTCCATGATTGTAGATGTTTAGGAAGGTAAATAAAACTTCACGATGAAACATTCCTGGAAATATTGACCAATTAACTTAAAATTCTGCGCTTTGAACCTAGGGTGTCATTTGATGTCACGCAAATACAAAGTTAAAAGATAATGTTAGTACATTGAAACATGGTTATAAGGCACAAAATTATAAAAGTTGTACAGTGCTATCGTACATTTTCTGAAATTACAGACACAGGATTTTCTTAATCAACAGACTACAGAGGTGACATTCGTCACCTCTGTAAGTATGATTATCACAGTTTTGTAGTCTGGCTCAAGGTCCACAGGTGACCACGATTGCCCTGTGATGGGAAAGTTTCTCTTGATACTAGGTAAGTTTGCATTTCTCTGGATGTCACAAGTGTTGGTCTTCAAAATCTTGAAACAGCTGGAAATCTCATGAATAACCAAGTAGTAAAGATAGCTAAAAATAATGATAAGTTTAGTAAAAGATGAAACAATGATGGCAATATTCAATTCATGTTGCAAAAGAAATGAATCTACTCTTTCTTTTGTTTTTATACTGCGAAAAGAGTCGCTTTTAAAGAGTTGATCTCGTTTTTGTGTGTTGTCATTATCTTAGACAAGATAAACAATAAGTTCTGTAAGATGAAGTTAATGGAAGTGAAACAAATGCAAATAATTGGACTGCATTCAGTTATATTGAGTAAGATATAAAAACAATATGGAGTATTTTTTTAATAAAGACGTTATTATAAAGTGTTCTGTATTGTTTTTGTCTTCTCTAACCTGTAGTTATTTCCACACTCCAGTTACTGCCTGAGCTGCTTTGGGGATTAGTGTGGACGGTTACAAAGCATGGCTTGCTTCTGCAGTGTTTTAAAAATTGAGGTTGGAGAGTTGAAGGAGGAGGTCTTGCTTCTCCAGGAGGAGATTAGGAGGCTGAAGGTCCACCTCAATGGGTCTGGGAGAGAGTGTGAGGTGCCTGGAGTTGTGGGGAATGAGGCTTCTAGCAGTGAAGTGCAATCTGTCTCTCGCTGTGAGGAGGCTGTAGTTGGGGAGGTAGCAACGGCTACCAGCAGTGAGGTGCAGTCCAGCACCTGCTACAAGTGGCGAGTGGTTCACAGTACTGGGAGGTGCATCAGAGTAAGGAAAGTTAAGAGTGAAGATCTGAAGGTAGGAAATCGCTTCTCTGTTCTTCAGGATGAATGTACTTCAGTGGCCAGTGAAGGTAAGGGTACTACTGCCCCTGCAAATGGAGGTAAGCGCATTCTTGTGGTTGGTGACTCTCAGGTAAGATATATTGACCGTGCTTTTTGTAATAGGAATAAGAAGATGAGAGATAGAGTGTGCTTCCATGGAGCTGGTGTTGGGGACATAGTCAACAGGCTGGATAATATCATGTCAGGTAATGGGAACAAGCCCATTATCTGTCTCAGTGCTGGTGGAAATGATATTGGGAAGGGTAGGAGAGAAGAGCTGCTAGATAAGTACAGGTCAGCTATAGATTTCATTAAGTCTAAGGGAGGGATCCCAGTCATATGTAGCATCTTGCCTAGAAGGGGAGTAGGAAATGAATGGTTGTCTATGGCAATTGGTGTAAATTGCTGGCTAGACAGATACTGCAAGGAACTTGCAATTCCATTCATTGACAACTGGAACAACTTTTATGGCAAACATGATATGTATGCCAGGGATGGGGTACATCTCTCTGGGGCTGGGGTGGTAGCACTTGCAGACTCGATAGAGAAGGCCATTGGTGAAATGCCTATGATTTTAAACTGATAGAAGATAGAGGTATGGGTGTGTGTGGGAAACAAGCAGGTTGCAACACTAGGGTTCGAATCAGTAAATGT
This sequence comes from Cherax quadricarinatus, assembly GCF_038502225.1. Taxonomy (NCBI): domain Eukaryota; kingdom Metazoa; phylum Arthropoda; class Malacostraca; order Decapoda; family Parastacidae; genus Cherax; species Cherax quadricarinatus. The sequence goes on from NC_091361.1 coordinate 18,257,758, forward strand.
ATAAAAGGCATTCAGCATGAAGTTATAAATAAAAATAGATCAGGTCAGCAAACAAAGGGGGACAGCAGAGGGCAGCAAGGGACTAGCTCCCTTAAGGTTTACTATACTAATAGCAGGAGTGTAAGAAATAAGATAGATGAGCTAAGATTAATTGCAAGTGCAGGAAACATAGATATTATTGCTATAACAGAGACCTGGCTCAATCTGAAAGATAGAGAGATGCCCTCTGAATGTCACATACAAGGCTATAAATTATTCCACACTGACAGGGTCAACAGGAAAGGTGGTGGAGTAGCGATGTATGTCAGAGACAATTTAAATTGTTGTGTTAGACAAGATATAAAATTAGAAGCGTCAGCCACTGAATCTGTTTGGTTACAGCTTCTCGAGGGCCGAGAAAAACTAATTTTGGGTGTGATTTACAGGGCCCCAAATCTTGATAGGGAGTGCAGTAAACTTCTATGGGACGAAATTCGTAAGGCATCTACAAACGAAAATGTTGTGCTAATGGGAGATTTCAACTATAGACAGATTGACTGGAGAAATTTGACAGGAAATTTAGAGTCAGGTGACTTTCTTGATACGATCCTTGACTTGGTTCTTGCCACTAGGGAAACACTAATTAATAATCTTGAGGTTAATGATGAGCTTGGGAAAAGTGATCACAAATGACTCAGTTTTAATATATCATGGAATTCCCCTAATAATGGCAATCAAGTCTCCGTCCCTGACTTTCGCTTGGCTGATTTCATAGGACTGAAAAATTAATTAGGTGGGCTGAACTGGAATGACCTGACTAAGGGACAGGTAGGTGGTGATGGATGCCGATATGATGCTTTCCATGGCATAGTTCTAGCTGCTCAGTCAAATTATGTTCCAAATTGGGAAATCAGATCAAACAAAAATGATCCTAAATGGATGAACAATAGATTAAAATATCTAATTGGTCAAAAGAGAGGCATATATAGGCAAATCAAAAGAGGAGAGGGGCAATTAAGAAATCGATATATTCAGTTAAAGAGAGAAATAAAAAAAGGAATTAGAAAAGCAAAAAGAGATTATGAGGTTAAAGTTGCAAGAGATTCGAAGACTAACCCAAAAGGATTCTTTCAGGTATACAGAAGTAAGATCAGGGACAAGATAGGCCCACTCAAAAGTTCCTCGGGTCAGCTCACTAACAGTGATAAGGAAATGTGTAGAAGTTTTAACACATACTTCCTCTCAGTTTTTACACAGGAGGATACCAGCGATATTCTAGAAATGATAAATTATGTGGAACAGGACGATAATAACTGTGCACGATTAGGGTCACAAGTGACATGGTCCTTAGGCAAATAGATAAATTAAAACCTAACAAATCCCCAGGCCCTGATGAACTGTATTCAAGGGTTCTAAAGGAATGTAAAGAGGAGCTTAGCAAACCTTTGGCTAATCTTTTCAACATATCACTACAAACTGGCATGGTGCCAGATAAGTGGAAAATGGCAAATGTGGTACCTATTTTCAAAGCAGGTGACAGGTCCTTAGCTTCAAACTATAGACCAATAAGCCTAACCTCCATAGTGGGAAAATTTATGGAATCAATAATTGCCGAGGCAGTTCGTAGCCACCTTGAAAAGCATAAATTAATCAACGAATCTCAGCATGGTTTTACAAAGGGGCGTTCCTGCCTTACGAATTTGTTAACTTTTTTTACTAAGGTATTTGAGGAGGTAGATCATGGTAATGAATATGATATTGTGTACATGGACTTCAGTAAGGCTTTTGACAGGGTCCCACATCAGAGACTATTGAGGAAAATTAAGGCACATGGAATAGGAGGAGAATTTTTTTCCTGGATAGAGGCATGGTTGACAAATAGGCAGCAGAGAGTTTGCATAAATGGGGAGAAATCAGAGTGGGGAAGCGTCACGAGCGGTGTTCCACAGGGGTCAGTGTTGGGCCCCCTGCTGTTCACAATATACATAAACGACATAGATGAGGGCATAAAGAGCGACATCAGCAAGTTTGCCGATGACACCAAAATAGGCCGTCGAATTCATTCTGACGAGGACATTAGAGCACTCCAGGAAGATTTGAGTAGACTGATGCAGTGGTCGGAGAGGTGGCAGATGCAGTTTAATATAGACAAATGCAAAGTTCTAAATGTTGGACAGGACAATAACCGTGCCACATATAAACTAAATAATGTAGATCTTAATATTACGGATTGCGAAAAAGATTTAGGAGTTCTGGTTAGCAGTAATCTGAAACCAAGACAACAGTGCATAAGTGTTCGCAATAAAGCTAATAGAATCCTTGGCTTTATATCAAGAAGCATAAATAATAGGAGTCCTCAGGTTGTTCTTCATCTCTATACATCCTTGGTTAGGCCTCATTTAGATTATGCTGCACAGTTTTGGTCACCGTATTACAGAATGGATATAAATGCTCTGGAAAATGTACAAAGGAGGATGACAAAGTTGATCCCATGTATCAGAAACCTTCCCTATGAGGATAGACTAAGGGCCCTGAATCTTCACTCTCTAGAAAGACGTAGAATTAGGGGGGATATGATTGAGGTGTATAAATGGAAGACAGGAATAAATAAAGGGGATGTAAATAGTGTGCTGAAAATATCTAGCCTAGACAGGACTCGCAGCAATGGTTTTAAGTTGGAAAAATTCAGATTCAGGAAGGATATAGGAAAGTACTGGTTTGGTAATAGAGTTGTGGATGAGTGGAACAAACTCCCAAGTACAGTTATAGAGGCCAGAACGTTGTGTAGCTTTAAAAATAGGTGGGATAAATACATGAGTGGATGTGGGTGGGTGTGAGTTGGACCTGATTAGCTTGTGCTACCAGGACGATTGCCGTGTTCCTCCCTTAAATCAAGGTGACCTGACCTGACTAGGTTGGGTGCATTGGCTTAAGCCGGTAGGAGACTTGGACCTGCCTCGCATGGGCCAGTAGGCCTGCTGCAGTGTTCCTTCGTTCTTATGTTCTTATGTTCTTATACAGTCTCTGGGGGTTAAGATGACACAAACTTAACAAAAATCATCAACGAAGAAGGCCGGGTTTATTATATATAGTTTTCCACGTTCATTAGACAGAAAACTGACAGACATTAAAGAGAAAATTTCTTCAGAAAGAATCATATACACCAAACAGACTCAGGTATCAACCTCATTATTTAAGAAATCCCCAGTACATCTCAGCGTATATATGTCAAACTAGTGACATATACCATAACAAACTCTCTGACACAACACAAGATGGACGTGAAGCAATACGACAAATAAATATGAAGGTCACACTTCACTTTCCTTAAGGTTAAGAGGTACTGTAAAGGCGGAAAGAATGGACACTTTGCATATTAGTGACCTACAAAAAGTAACTTGGTCTGTAGTTCGGCCATTAGCTGGCAATGGAACTGTCCACTAACTGCAGCCTTTAAGCCAGAAAGCCAGAAACCTATTGCGTTAAAAGAAATGAGTGAATCTGTTACAGTTATTGTGAAACAATTTGTGAAAGATTTGAGTCTTATTGAATCTGACATGGTAATATATATATATATATATATATATATATATATATATATATATATATATATATATATATATATATATATATATATATATATATATATATATATATATATATATATATATATATATATATATATATATATATATATGTCGTGCCGAATATGTAAAACTGGTCAATTAGCAAGAACTCATTTAAAATTAAGTCCTTTCTAAAAATTTCTCTTATACGTTTAAAGATATATTTTTTTCATTAATGTTAATGTAAAAAATTTTAATTTTGCACCAAAAGAATCGTAGAAAACTTACCTAACCTTATTATAACAAGAACAATTTATTTTAGCCTAACCCAACTAAATGTATTTTAAATACGTTTACAATAATTTAATACTAAACAAACACAATCAAATATATTTTTTTCGTTAGGTTCAGAATGATTTTGGCGATATTATTGCATACACAAATTTTCACTTGTCCTATATGGCAAGATGAGCGTTGCTATTTAAGCCAAGATCGCAAGTTCTGCCTATTCGGCACGACATATATATATATATATATATATATATATATATATAAGCGGCAAATTGAAAGGCGGAGCCTTTCAATTTGCTTGACGAGTTAGCGTACATCTTAATACTGACCCAAAAACCATTGTGCTTCTGGCTCGTGAAAAACGCGGCCAGAAAGCTTTCCGATGTGTAATGGGGATTTTAATTTTATATTCCAACTGCAAGTTATTTCCGGAGACTTTCCGCGTCACTGCTCAGTGAGGTAAAAAGTTTTAATATTTAATTGCTATCATAATCGACAAGTAAGAGACGAGAATGATGATTATTATTTTTTTCCCAGATATATATTCCCAGTGTTGCACAATGTGTGAGCATTGTAACAGTGGCGCTCTTCAAACCAACTCCAAGGCTGAGGGACTAATTACCTCATCTTTTGTATATAGTTCTACTGTCTTCCAGTTATGTCCTTGAATTTGTATTGTTGACGAAAGGTCTACAATAAAGATACCCATGTTTAATTTTTATTTTGTCAGTATTGTATACCATGGACAACAGTTATTTTATAGCTCTACACATCACTCGTGAGGCCTAACTTGGATTATGGTGCTCAGTTTAGGTCTCCTTACTACAGGATAAATATAAATTCATTGAAGAACATACAGAGATGGATGACTAAAATGATTCACTGTATATGGAATCACCCGTATGAAGACAGAGCCTGGAATCTTCACTCTCTGGAGAGACATAGAATGAGAGGAATTATCATCGAAGTGTTTAAGTGGATGATGGGCATAAACAAAGGCGATATCAATAAAATACTGAAGATATCGAATCAGGTATGAACCAGAAATAACGGATTTAAGTTAGATAAATTTAGATTTAGAAAGGACATTGGTAAGTGCTGGGTTTTAAATAGTGTTGATGCGTGGAGCAGTCTTCCGAGTAAGTTAATCGAGGCTAGGACCCTGGTAGCTTTAAAAAGAGATTGGACAAATGTATGAGTGGGAGGGGATGGGTTTGACTGGTGTTGTGGGTACCGGAGTAAATTCTTGGGTAGCTTTGGGTAGTGGTGGTTTTGATAAGGACCTGCCTTGTATGTGTCAGTAGGTCTTCTGCCGTGTTCTTCCATTCTTATGTTCTTATGAAATCGCTGCCTTCCAAGTGCTCTCCCATCATCTGTTTGATTATCTTCTCCATTACCTGACATTGTATGCATGTCATTGATACTGGCCTGTAATTCAACATTTGTAAAGTAAAAGGACACAAGTGCAACTAATGTGACATTTATTGTGGCAACGTTTCGCTCTCCAGGAGCTTTATCAAGCCATTACAAACAATACATGGACACAGAGGGTATATAAAGGCTCAGAGTGAGGTGAATACTAGTGAGGTACCATTTCGATGTTCACTAGTGGTAGTAGTAGTAGTAGTAGTGGTAGTGACAAAAGTAATACAATATGGTAGAGCAATTAATTTGTACATGAGTAAAAGGATATAAAAGACGCCCAACTAGTGATAAAAGAAACTAATTTCCGCACACGCAAGTGCCTTGATTCAGCACTGATCGCTGTTTCAAATACAATTAAACAAAACAACGGCAGCTTCACCATCTCCGAAGTCTTAGCAAGTATCCTCCTGAAAACAGTAAACCCTGCCATCACATATTCTCTCCTGTTATACTACACAAAGCACAGAGAGTGAACACTGAAACAAGCCGCCTCATTCCAGTTTATATTTGTCCAACCTATTTTTATGTTACCCAAGTAATAGCTTTTATATCCTTTTACTCATGTACAAATTAATTGCTCTACCATATTGTATTACTTTTGTCACTACCACTACTACTACTACTACTACCACTAGTGAACATCGAAATGGTACCTCACTAGTATTCACCTCACTCTGAGCCTTTATATACCCTCTGTGTCCATGTATTGTTTGTAATGGCTTGATAAAGCTCCTGGAGAGCGAAACGTTGCCACAATAAATGTCACATTAGTTGCACTTGTGTCCTTTTACTTTACATATTGTCGGTAATTCTACCAACTTTATTACAATTCAACATTTCTTCTCTGTCTCCTTTCTTAAATATTGAGACTACTTTCACTGTTTTCCCGCTTTCTGGCGACTATCCAGTATCCCTTGACGTGCTATACCTCCTCCATAGTAGTTCAGTGTGTGTGTGTGTGTGTGTGTGTGTGTGTGTGTGTGTGTGTGTGTGTGTGTGTGTGTGTGTGTGTGTGTGTGTGTGTTATAGCGATTGGGGATCACTGTCAGGCTTCCTGCCATCCCGTTACTCTTCCTAAACGTATGATAAGATCAGCATGGTTGGTCAAGCATGTTACAAGTTGAACGTGCAACGTGCAAGAGAATGAAGATGAGGCGTCCGACCCTGTCTGGAATTAATCACAGTATTGAAGGGACAGAACGAAGATGTGTAATATCTGCGTGCTTATGTGCTTGTGACAGGGACTATTATCACTCAAGTGTTTTGGCGGAGGTGTGTGTATGCTGATTGTGTTTTGTGCTGGGTTATGGTTGTGAATCATGTATTATTGAGGGTGATCACCTCAGGGTAGGTGTGCAGACATGAACGTTCCCTGGGCTTCCCAGGATATCTCCCTGCCCAGCGTCTTAACATGACTTAACATATTCTGAGTAGGTAAGACACATATGCAACAGTTAGGAATCTTTATTTCGAAACGTTTCGCCTACACAGTAGGCTTCTTCAGTCGAGTACAGAAAAGTTGTTAGAAGCAGAAGATACTTGAAGACGATGTAATCAGTCCATCACCCTTAAAGTTTTGAGGTGGTCAGTCCCTCAGTCTGGAGAAGAGCATTGTTCCATAGTATGAAACAATATGGAGATGAAGTGACAGGATGGAGCCTTTTATAGCGTCAACAGGTGAGACGTAGGTCACTAGAAGAGGGAGGGACTGACTGAGGGACTGACCACCTCAAAACTTTAAGGGTGATGGACTGATTACATCGTCTTCAAGTATCTTCTGCTTCTAACAACTTTTCTGTACTCGACTGAAGAAGCCTACTGTGTAGGCGAAACGTTTCGAAATAAAGATTCCTAACTGTTGCATATGTGTCTTACCTAACAACCTGTAGGTATTTTATACCATTTTAATGTTCATATTCTGAGTAAACCTAATCCAGCTAAACCTAATATAACTAAACTAAAACATAAATAAGAGGCTTTAATTATTGCAGAGAACGTTCAGAAACTGGCGTTGGGAACTGGATAGGGAATAGAACGATGTAAAATGAGAGCACATTGGTAGAGTTGAGAGTTTATTGGAAGAGAGAGAGAGAGAGAGAGAGTACTCGCCTGTTTGTACTCACTTATTTGTGGTTACAGGGGTCGAATCATAACTCCTGGCCCCGCCTCCTCACTGATTGCTTTGTAGATGAATGGTTCAGAGAACCGACATGTTGATAAATTAGACATATGTGCAACTCTTGGGTATCTTTATTGAGGAAACGTTTCGCCACACAGTGGCTTCATCAGTCCATACAAAGGAGAATCTTGAAGAACAGGAGGAGAATGAGGTAATCAGTCCCTCAACCTTGAGTCGATGTGGTCAGTCCATCAAGATTGATGGACTGACCACATCGACTCAAGGTTGAGGGACTGATTACCTCATTCTCCTCCTGTTCTTCAAGATTCTCCTTTGTATGGACTGATGAAGCCACTGTGTGGCGAAACGTTTCCTCAATAAAGATACCCAAGAGTTGCACATATGTCTAATATATCACTGATTGCTACTGGGTCCTCTCTCTTCTCCATGAGTTTCATCAAACCTCGTCTTAATTATGTATGGTTCCTGCCTCCACTACGTCACTTTCTAGGCTATTCCACTTCCTGAAAACTCTAGTATTATTATAGTGTGTGTGTGTGTGTGTGTGTGTGTGTGTGTGTGTGTGTGTGTGTGTGTGTGTGTGTGTGTGTGTGTGTGTGTGTGTGTGTGTGTGTGTGTGTGTGTGTGTGTGTGTGTGTGTGTGTGTGTGTGTGTGTGTGTGTGTGTCTTTGTGTGTGTGTGCGTGTGTGTGTGTGTGTGAAGGACTGACTGAAAATTTCTAGGTCGTGATATTTGTAAAACGGGTGTTAGGAGTGTAGTGGTTAGTTGTAAATACACAAAATGATTTACAGTTATCTGGTGAGGTTGTGAACATAGTGAGTGTAGTGGAGTGTATCAGAGTGTGATGTAGAGAGTGTTGAAGAGTTTGCGAATGTATTTGAGAATCTGTGTGTATTGTAGGAGATGTCAACGTGTTTAATTATTAGTGAGTGTATCACCGAGTATATGAGTGTATCAACATGTGTTTGAGCTTTGTGAGTGTACTGGAGGGTTCGTGAGTGCATTTGAAGACTTACGCATGTATTCAATCGCTTATAAAATCACTGGAGGATTTGCAGAAGGAGTTGCTAAAATTTAAACTTAATTTAATTCGGATTGTAAATATTGAATACTTTTTAGGTAAAGCTAGAGAAGTATATATTGACTAGTAGAAGGGTGATAGACACAGTTTCCTCTTCTTACAAGACTGAGAACAGAAAAACTTTATAAGCAGCTGTTGCTTTGTGAAGATTTAATGAAATTACCGAAATACTGTTTTCTATTGAAGACAAATATAGAAAAAAAAAGATGTCATTTTGGAGAGAATCACAGAAGTAAAGAAAAAACAACAAAGTATTCAGATGTTATTGATGTCACGAACAATGATGATGAGATGTTACACATAATTAATGATACAATTTTTGTGCAAATAATTCTAGAGTTACGCTTAGACAGTGGTTTTACTTAGAAGCAAAAAAATAATTTGGTATTACCAGCAGAGCGGTTGTAGCAATACGTAGTAAATGTTGATCAAAATGGGATTCTTGCAGAGTGGTTGAAATATAGCTCCTGGAATCTGGTGCTATACTGTATATTACGCATTTTGTGAATGTATTTTACTGTCTTATATTGAAGAACAAAGAGGCACAATACCGTGACTGGAACAATACACAAATAACCCGCACATAGAGAGGAGCTTACGACGACGTTTCGGTCCGACCTGGAACATTTACAAAGTCACACTAAGAGCAAAAGAGTATGGAAGCCAATATATATAAACAAGCGGTACAAGGGACGGGACCAAGAGAGGAAGAAGAGGAAGTAGTGGTACGTCCTCTTCTTCCTCTCTTATTTCCGTCCCCTTTCCCGCTAACCTATATACTATACTGGCTTCCTCACTCTTTTACTGTTAGTGTGACTTTGTAAATGGTCCAAGTCGGACCGAAACGTCGTCGTAAGCTCCTCTCTATGTGCTGATTATTTGTGTATTCTTATATTCCTAAAATTTCCTTCAGGGTAACATACTTGTTCCTCTGCTTAAATAACTCGTAACTCTGCTGAGTCATCTAATTATGGACCTGTTATAATATCATCTTGTTTAATTAAATTATTTCAAATTAATTTCCTGGAAATTTTAGAAGAAATCCTACATTTTCATTTACAAGAAATCCTACATTTTCATTTACAAGAAATCCTACATTTTGATTTGTTGATACTTTAGAACAAATCCTACATTGTGATTTACTGGTGTTTTAGAAGAAAACTTACATTTTGATTTAGAAGGAATCCTTCATTTTCATTTAAAAGAAATCCTGGATTTTTATTTAGAAGAAATCGTACATTTTAATTTTAGACAGTTCGGGGATTAGTAAAAGATTATCAACTATTGACATATGCTCGGTCTTGAAAGACATTGTTAGGTCTTGCAGACAGGAGGGAGGTAGAACACTTGCTGCTTTCATGGACTTATCTGTGGCCCCTGATTAGGTGGACCCCTTTATTCAGTGGGGTATGCTTATTGATAGAGAAACTCATGTTGGTATTGTGTTTAGGTTAGGTGAAGTTTCTCAGGAAACAGGACAAGTGTTTCCTGACACGGGTCTTAGTCATATGATGACCCGCAGCTGGAGCTTTTGGTCATCTGATCGAGGCCTTCCTCAGGCTTACCCCTCTACCCCCTTTAAAAACTATGGTTATTACTGAGTTTGTGTATCTTATTATGCCATCTTGTCTCACACCCTTGTGTGAAAGGCTGCCATCTTGTCTCCCACCCTTGTGTGAGACAAGATGGCAGCCTTTCACCATTGCTTTTTAAAGTATATATTGGTGATGTTATTAAAGATATTGTCTCTATGGGAGTGGAATGTAGTTTCAACTTTCTTAGAATGAAAATCATTGCGTATGCAAATGATATTGTTCTTTTGGCTAATTCAGATGAAAATTTAAAAATACATATGCCATTGTTTTGGTGAAAAAATTGTATTATTTAAATTTACTAATTAACAAAAAATATATGGTTTAGTGGAATGTTTTAGATATGCAGTAAATGATCATTTTTAGAAATGCTCATTTCTAATTTCTAAATTTCAATTGTTTCTCACTAGGATTAGGCAATATAAAGAAAATATTACTGAGCAATTGAACAGTATTAAATATTACTATATAGTGCTTTCAGTTTCATTATTAATGTAAATTGCGGCTGAATTTAATAAAGAACCAAAATACTAATAATTAAAATAGGCAGTGCAGTGAACAGTTTGCACACTAAATGCGTCAGTTGAAGGCAGTGAGTGTCACAAGTCTGTGACAGTTTGACTTACATATACGTCAGCAGTATGGAAATATAAACACAAATGCAGTATAATGTGATCCTTTATTGACTACGTTTCGCCCACACAGTGGGCTTTTTCAAGTCACAAACAGAACTGTTCTGTTTGTGACTTGAAAAAGCCCACTGTGTGGGCGAAACGTAGTCAATAAAGGATAACATTATACTGCATTTGTGTTTATATTTCCATTGTGTCGGTATTTTATACCATTTATTTCCAACGTCAGCAGTATGCGACCCGCAGGCCGCCCCATGTGTATCCGTGATTTACAAAATCGTTCTCGTATATTATTATATCGTTCTCGTATATTATTATATCGTTCTCGTATATTATTATATCGTTCTCGTATATTATTATATCGTTCTCGTATATTATTATATCGTTCTCATATATTATTATATCTGGAAGATTCCATCGCTATCCTGTTCCCGAATCTTCATCATTTAATATATATTTTTTCCCTTCCCATCATGCACTCCATTCCTTTAATCATCAAGTCTTTCCGCGTCACTTCTTGGCATATATATCACTTCTTTTGTCACCTTGTCATTCCTCTCCTCTTCTTCTCGATTCAGTTGTATTTTTTTATATATCTACTCACTTTATAAGCAATTAAGAGGTACGATAATTTACATTTAACCTGCTACATCGTCTTAACATTCATGTCACACGACTTTTGGCGTTGTCTTCGCATTCTTATCGTACACAACCAGCACATAGGAGAATGAGACGTATGCCGATATTTCGGTCTGTTTTGGTGGGTCATTTAACTAGCCACATAGTCGGACCGAAACGTCATCGTCAGTTTCATTCTCCTTTGTGCGGGTTATTTGTGTATTGTTCCAGTTACGGTATTGTGTCTTTATTGTTCTTCATTCTCATCGTGTTCTCCTCAATCATCTCTGTCTGCATCTCTTCCCTCTGTTACCCTTTTCTCTCTCTTTCCCATTTGTTGACCTTACTACCTACTTTAGGAACTTTTACATCGGTGATGTTACAGATGTATAAATATGTCTACCCAGTAGTGAATGATGGGGTCAACGCAAAACGTTTCTCCCCATTCATATTAAATCTATTCAAACGTTTGCATGGGTAGATCTCCAGCTCTTAGGCCCTACCTATTACTCGACTGGCGTGATGCTTCCCTAATCCTAAGGGCTCGGTAGTGTGTGTGTGTGTGTGTGTTTGTGCAGGTGTATTTCTGTGAGAGACAGAGGCTTTGAGTGAGCGTTTGGAGGCGAGTTTTTTTTCTATCGTTTTTATTATTCGTGTAGTATAGAGTAGATTATGTTAGGTTAGACTAAGTTTGAAAAAGTTACATTGAGATGTTACATTGCTTCAGCTATGTGTATTCTGGATGACTTGTGAGTGAGCTGGTTGGACTTCAGTTTAGAGCTTTGCAGCTCTAAATTGAAGTCAAGGCAGAAGCTATCATAACAGTTCGACAAGTAATTATGAGGATGCTGGAAAATACTCGTTTAAGATCGATTGACAATCTGGAGTTTCTCAGTCACTCTACTACCAAACCACGGAACGGGTGATGTTCAAACCCATTGCGAGTCAGTCGTAAAACTCCAGACCAGTGCGTAAGCCACTAAGTCATGGTTCTAACTCCACCCGTTCCGTGGGGGTTATAATCGTGTTATTACGATCTGTTAGGTAAAAGGACACAAGTGCAACCAATGTGACATTTTATTGTGGCAACGTTTCGCTCTCCAGGAGCTTTATCAAGTCGTTACAAACAATACATGGAGACAAAGAGGTATATATAGGTACACAGTGAGGTGTAAAACATAATATAACCGTTGTAGATAGTAGTGGTAGTAGTAGTAGTTGTTATTGTAGCAGCTAATACGATTTCGTGAGTCTACTACTTGGTTACCTTACTGTTTAGGTTATAGCATCAGAGATGTGGTTATAACAAGCTGTAACAACACTGATGATGGTGTGGTAACGAGATTAAGAGGTGAAGTGAAAGAAACACAGCCATCAATATGGGTATACACATGTGTTTCTCAGAAACTGTGTTTTAATGAGTGAAGGTACTTTCCACCCTACCTTACGTCATCCCGGCTCATCTTGGCTCACCCGAGTCTTATCAGTGTTGAAAGTGCTGACGCTCATATTCCTCCAATTACGACAGTCTTCTGCTTGTTACTTCTTGAATAATCTTTACTAAGTAATTGGTAAGACGTGTGTGTGTGTGTGTGTGTGTGTGTGTGTGTGTGTGTGTGTGTGTGTGTGTGTGTGTGTGTGTGTGTGTGTGTGTGTGTGTGTGTGTGTGTGGCTGTGTTTGTGTGTTCTCACCTACTTGTGGTTGCAGGGGGTCGGTTCATAGCTCCTGGCCCCACCTCTTTGCTGGTCGCTACTAGGTCACTCTCTGCCCACTCGTACCTCTTCTTAAAGCCATGTATGGATCCTGCCTCCACTACTTCACTCTCCAGATTGTTCCACTTCCTGACAACTCTAAGGCTACAGAAATACTTCCTAATATCCCTATGACTCATCTGAGTTTTCACCTTCCAGTTATGTCCTCTTGTTCCCATTTCCCATCTCTGTAACATTCTGTCCTTGTTAACCTTATCAGTTCTCAGTATTTTGAATGTCGTTGTCATGTCCCACCTATCCTCCTATCCTCTACTGTCATCGGATTGCGTTCTCTTAACTTCTTCTCATAAGGCCTACAGCCCTAAGATCTGGGACAAGTAATGTTGTAAGCCTCTGCACTTTCTTCAATTTCTTGATGTGCTTGACTATGTGTGAGTTCCATACTGGTGCTACATACTCGAATATGGGCCTGACATGTAAGGTGAACAGTTTCGTGAATGACTCCTTGGATGTCGATACACTATTCTAAAATTTGCCTGGAGAGCATTTGCTGCGGCAGTGCGGAGATGTTCCTCAAGGGATTTGCTAGATATGATATTCACCCAAAAGTTCTTCTCTTTGAGTAATGCTTGAGGTCTTTGTCTTCCTAGCTTGTACTCCGTCTGCGGTCTTCTTTATCCTTCCCCAAGCTTCATAACTTTGCACTTGGTGGGATTTAACTCCAGAAGTTATTTGTCAGATGAGGCCAGTAACCTATCTAGATCCCTTTGCAGCATTTCCTGGTTCTCGTCCGCTTGTATTCTCCTCATTAGTTTCACGTCGTCTGCGAACAGGGATATCTCTGACTCTATCCATTCGGTTATGCTATTCACGTATACGAAAAACCGCACTTGCCCTAGGACTGATCTTTGTGGAACCCCACTTGTCACATACACCCATTCCGTCACCTCGTCAAGGATCATCACTCGTTGCCTTCTTCCTGCCAGGTATTCCTTGATCCATTACAGAACGTTATTCCTACTTGCTCCTCTAGCTTTTGTACCAGTCTCTTGTACGGTACTGTGTCAAAAACTTTCTTATAGTACAAGAAAATGGAATCTACCTATCTCTATGTGTCCTGTCTTATTTCTGTTACTGTGGCATGCAAAGAGTACGTAACCTTTATTCGGCGCATGTACACACCCTCATTTACAGGCTATCTCCCCCAACCAGCGAACCAGGTTGCTTAGAGATGATGATGGGGCCCCGTCGTTCAACTAGTGACCAGGTTCCAGCCAATAAGAAGATGGTTTTGGCAATCGCAGAGGTTATGTGGGTACCACTCTCCTGTCTGCCCTTGTCAAATTTTCAAATTCAATTCAAATTCAAAGTTTATTCTCTATAAGGATTACAATGCTGAGTTTACAGAAATTTGGTAATTGTTTGGGTTACATGTAGTAAAATTGTGATTACAGAGTGTACCACTAGAACGCTTAGCATGGCTAGGCATTTCGGGCATACTTAGTTTTATTCTTAATTGTAAAATATTACAAATTATGAGGTAAGTTGGTATTATGGCTAAGTGACTAAATACTAGTTTGTGAGTTTAGCAATGTGAATGTTTTTGTTTTGGCACAGGACATAGTTTCAGTATTGGAGTATCACAGGATTCATTATTTTAAGACTGAGATTAATATTTCTGTTTATGGTCAAATGAGTGAGTGAGTGTAAGTATGAACCACCAGGTGGTATTCGTGTAGTTAGTTGACGGGGTGTATCAGGGAGATAAGATGTTTTCTAATGGTAGTTTTGAAGGTGATGAATGTGTCATTCCCATTCTAGAGCTGGTTGAAGCACGGTCTGCTATATTGTGGCTTCTATTTCTGCCTTGCTTACCGTGGAGTGCACTATACTTATCACTGTACATAGTGTACATATTGCTGTTCTAAATTGGTGAAGGATAATATAAGTCTAAACTTTTTCTGCTGTGTTTATTTTGCTCACATTACCCCGGGATAACAGGCCATTTGGAATCCTGGGTTGTAATAGTTACCTTGTCGTAGAACTCCAGGGGATTTGTATGATAGGAGCTTCCATCACTGAAGTCGTGCTGGTTGTCATGCACTTGTGTTTGTGTATTCGCCTATTTGTATTCACTTATTTGTGGTTACAGGGGTCGAGTAGCAGATTCTGGCCCCGCATCTTCGCTAGTCGCTGCTATGCCCAGTCACTGTTCCATGAGTGATATCGTGTATCTTCTCAAAGTTGTGTATGGATCCTGCCCCCACTACATCTCTCTCCAAATTGTTCCGCTACCTGACAGCTCTATGACTAAAGAAATACTTCCTAACATTCCTGTGACTCAGATGAGTTTCCAGCTTCCAGTTGTGACCCATTGTTGCTGTGTCCCATCTCAAACATTCTGCCACTATGCACCTTCTCAATTCCTCTCAGTATTTTATATGTCGTTATCATGTCCTCTCTATCTTTTCTGTCCTCCAGTGTCGTCAAGTCTACTTCCCTTAACCCCTCCTCCTCCTCCGGGATTAGTCTTGTTGCAAACTTTTGCACTTTCTCTAATTTTTTGGCGTGTTTGACCAGGTATAGATTCTATACTGGTGCTGTATAGTCCAATATGGTCCTGACTTACACGGTGTACATTGTCTTGAATCATTCTTTGCTCAGGAGTCATTTGGTTGATGTGTGCCTCAGGAGATGTGCTCGTTATGATACTTACTCCAGGGTCCTTTTACTTGACGGAAGTTTGCAGCCTTTGGCCACCTAGCCTGTACTCCGTCTGCAGTCTTCTTTGACCTTCCCTAATCTTCATGACTTTGCACTTGGTGTGGTGAGGTTAAACTCCAAGAGCCAGTTGTTGGAGCAGGCTTGCAGCCTGTCCAAATTTCTACCTGGTCCAGATAACTACTTGGTCCAGATTCCAGCCTGTTCCAGATTCCTACCTGATTCTCATCTATTTTAATTCTTCGCATTAACTTCATATCGTCTGCAAACAGGGACAATTCTGAATCTATTCCTTCCGTCATGTAATTCACATATACCAGAAACAGCACTGGCCCTAGGACCGACCCTTTTGGAACCCCTCTCCTCACAGGCGCCCACACTGACACCTCGTCACGTACCATCACTCATTGTTTCCTTCCTGTCAGGTATTCTCTGATCCATTGCTGTGCCTTTGCTTGTGTATGTGTGTGTGTGTGTGTGTGTGTGTGTGTGTGTGTGTGTGTGTGTGTGTGTCAGCAAAGGGTCACTACATAAGTCAGTTCAATTAAACCTTGCACACACTGCATGACAAACACACTCGCTCTGCCGCCAATAAAATACGATCGCTCGTAAATTCTCAGCCAATTGTGCAAAGTTGCAGCCTGAGAATAACAATAAGTTAAAAATCCCTTCTAAAGAGAGGATGAGTGACCGATGAGTGTTAGAGTATCTAACTAAAAGAGATTGTTTTAATTTTTAGAAAGGTGAAATTGGCTGATGTGACCTGAGGTTAGAATAATGGACGAAGGTTTTTTTTTTTTTTTTTTTTTTTTTAACATAATTATTTTCGTAACAAGAATGTCAAAACGGCATTGTTAAGTAACCATGATAACAGCAGCGTCAAATTCATATAATAATAATAATAATGATAATAATAATAATAATCTTTATTTCTACGAGCACTAAATACAAGGTATGCTAACCATAGGTGACGTCAGTGACATACTGTATAGGAAGCCACTGGTTATTACTTGGAGTTTACCTGGAGAGGGTTTCGGGGGTCAACGCCCCCGCGGCCCGGTCTGTGACCAGGCAGAGCATTTCGGGCAAATCAGGTTAATTTTGTCCCCAGGATGCGACTCACACCAGTCAACTAACACCCTGGTGCCTATTTACTACTAGGTGAACAGGGACAGTAGGTGTCTTAAGGAAACACGCCTAAATATTTCCACCCGTACCGGGGATCGAACAACGGACCTCATTATGTGAGGCGAATGCGCTACCAACCGAGCTATGACTGGTAGCGGTTGTTATCACTGCGAATTGAATGTTTGTAGTATAGTAACATTGCTATTGAAAAAATTATTGTCTATAATCCGTTTATTGATATCAGCAATTAAATATTCAGTACATGTTTTAAGAGAAAGAAAATTATTGTATTTTGATTAATAAAAGTGATGCCAAATATGCTATCTGTTTGTATTTACACACCATAAAATATCATGGTTAATTCTGCATTTACTAATAAGTGCTTTGCTTCCTCTTAAATTTTAATAACAATAAAAAACCCGATGGCAAACAAAAAAAATAAATACCAGAATGCAGGCTTAAAACAGAGATAATTATGAGTAATATAGAGACCAGTTTTTTTAAAGGCTCATTAAGAGTTTGCTTTGTTCAATGTGTCAGCCATCACTGTGCCCCAAGATTTGGGCAAATTTGTATTACACAGGCATTTTTCTCGGCTTAGATTGTGAGTGTAGGCAGCAGAGGTGAAGTCTTGAGTGTAGGCAGCAGAGTTGAAGTCTTGAGTGTAGGCAGCAGAGTTGAAGTCTTGAGTGTAGGCAGCAGAGTTGAAGTCTTGAGTGTAGGCAGCAGAGTTGAAGTCTTGAGTGTAGGCAGCAGAGTTGAAGTCTTGAGTGTAGGCAGCAGAGTTGAAGTCTTCTAGACCCCGCCCAAAGAATTCGAACAATTGCACCTTTATAAGTACAGCCCTGTCGAAGGAGATAAAGGCAACTCAATAACTAAGTATGAGATGGCTGGTATTTAGCGTGGACTTGACTAACGAGGTGGCTAATTATAGTGTTAGTAAAGTACTGCGCTCTTATTACTATATGCACTGTTATTGTTGTTTGTTATTCTACCTTGTTATTGTTCCTTTATGTCGATATCGCTATTGTGTTTAGCTAATAATCTTGTTATTGTAGCTTGTTATTTTGTTCCTTGTTATTGTTTTTTCTTATTATAGTTTCTTGTTATTGATATGATATTCACTTTTTTTCTCCTGATAAGTGGTGGCCTTGCCAACATGTAATGAATTCCTTACTTTTTCTTTTCATTGAGGCTTATCTGGAGTTAAAAGTCAGTGGACCGTGGAAGACTGGAGTTGAAGATTAGGCGGTCATTCGTGGTGGTGAGTAGGCTGTGATGGTGGGTAGGCTGTGATGGTAGGTAGGCCGTGATGGTGGGTAGGCTGTGCTTAATAACTTTGTAGGGAAGTCTGCTGGAATCTTTCTTCAGTATGTTGTGTGTTAAAGCCTGTAACTGATCTTAGAGGATAGTCCTATACTTTGGTAGAGTATCCAGTTGTGGGTGAGTGTTTACTTCTGATCTCACTAGTGGTGCCAACAGCTGCGGTCTGGAGCAGACTGTCTGTCCTTTTGAGGAGTTATAGGCGTGCGGAAAGTTTTCCTCCTATGTTAATTAATATACTCGTAGGTGTGCTGGTATATGTTTCAGTTGCGGGTAGATGCCTGTCTTGTTATATCTTGTGTTCTTTGGTGTGTGGTAGATTTCCCTCCTACGTGTGCTGCTGTACAATCGTCTCTGGGGATGTCTCATTCCTCTAGCTTTAATTAGATTGTTTTAGCTGTTCTTCTGTTAAGTTTCTTCCATTTAATTTGTAACGGCAGAGGCGAACGATTGATTATACTATTAGTCTGTTTCCTTTCTGAGCCATTGTTTATTTCCTCCTTTGTCTGTATGAAGGCTTACTATTTCTAGATGATTGCAGGGAAAGAAGAAGAATTTTCAGGGCAGAACCTATGTTGAAAATGGTATAAAATACGACAAGTTGATGAACAAGACACATATGCAATAGTATTTGACCGAAGAAGCTTACTCCGTAGGCGAAACATTTCAACGGTAAAGATACCCAACTATTGTTCATGTATTTTGCTCAGTAACTTAAGTAAGTTCATCGTAACAACGCTAGAGCATCAAAAAATTAAAAAAATAAGAAAATCGGGGACACTCGATTAAACTGAAAGAATTAGAGCACATAGCTGCGTGAAGCAACCATGAACAACAACAACAGTTAGAGTTGGGAGTTAGGAAGCTACAATTACCTAACAAAAAGTTAGATGAAGGGATCATTGATAATCCATCACCCGAGTTCAATATTCCCATGCTTCAGATCTCCCCATACACCGATAATGATATTACATTGTATATTATGAGAGTCGACACTAACGTTAATTTATATAGTGACCGGCAGAGTACTCATCCACTCGCCTAACTTCATTACTTTTACGTCTGGCCTTAAAGATTTATTGAACTTTATTGAACTCTATCAGAAGCTGTTCCCGATAACGAAATGTTAAAGGAAACTGTTCTAAATGCGTTTAAGAGAACATTACATTATTATAGAAATTTATTTAGGTAGGGCAGAATTTTATCAAATAAGACTGGTACCCAGTTTCTTAATAACTCTTCCAGAAAATTTATCGAACAAAAGATCTGGCATTGAAAAAAATCATAATTCCTTACATGATTTCATAGTAGGAGACCAGTTTGTCACCTCACTTGCTACTGTCGTATGCCCCTTTATTAAGGAACGTAACCTTTCCACAGCTGCGGGGACTGTAACTTAAAATTTAGGTGTTTAATGAACACTTATTAAATCTTTCATTTGAAGAGTCGTTCAACTTTAAGATGGGTGATGAAGTGCAAGTAATGTGGCTAGATATAGTAAATTATTAGTCTCTTGGCGAGGACCTCATAAAGCAGTCTAGGTGTGCAATAAGATGGATAATGTAAATGGTGTCAATGATAAATGTAAGACATACCATACCAATGTACTTAAGAAATATCACGGCAGAGTTAATAGTTTTTGGTCTGAAAAATTTCGACGAAGACTTTACTTGTTTCAGCTGGATAATGAGTGCAATCTGTGTGGTTAAATTATGTTTAGACTTAGATGATGGTCTTGATGTACTTACTATAAGAACATAAGAACATAAGAAAGGAGGAACACTGCAGGAGGCCTGCTGGCCCATACTAGGCAGGTCCTTTACAATTCATCCCACTAACAAAACATTTGCCCAACCCAATTTTCAATGCCACCCAAGAAATAAGTTCTGATGTGAAAGTCCCTCTCAAATCCAACCCCTCCCACTCATGTACTTATCCAACCTAGATTTGAAACTACCCAAAGTCCAAGCCTCAATAACCCAACTAGGTAGACTGTTCCACTCATCAACTACCCTATTTCCAAACCAATACTTTCCTATGTCCTTTCTAAATCTAAACTTATCTAATTTAAATCCATTACTGCGGGTTCTCTCTTGGAGAGACATCCTCAAGACCCTATTAATATCCCCTTTATTAATACCTATCTTCCACTTATACACTTCGATCAGGTCTCCCCTCATTCTTCGTCTAACAAGTGAATGTAACTTAAGAGTCTTCAATCTTTCTTCATAAGGAAGATTTCTAATGCTATGTATTAATTTAGTCATCCTACGCTGAATGTTTTCTAACGAATTTATGTCCATTTTGTAATACGGAGACCAGAACTGAGCTGCATAATCTAGGTGAGGCCTTACTAATGATGTATAAAGCTGCAGTATGACCTCTGGACTTCTGTTGCTTACACTTCTTGATATAAATCCCAGTAATCTATTTGCCTTATTACGTACGCTTAGGCATTGCAGCAGATGAGTGGTCAGACGTGAGTATTAATCCTGAGTTGTCCACAGACCAGAAAGTTGAAGTGATGAAGTTATAGGTTTCATAATTATCAGAAATTCCGGGTAGAACAAACTCTATTTAACAAAAGACTGAATTAACCGCCACAGATGTTATTAAAAGAAAAACATAGCCAGTACCTGTTCACTTAACCTCTGTCTTTGATAACGAAGTTGACAAACTCGTGAAATTTAAGATCATTAAACCACTTACTATTCTCCAGTAGTTATTATAAAACTCGTGAAATTTAAGATCATTAAACCACTTACTATTCTCGAGTAGTTATTATAAAACTCGTGAAATTTAAGATCATTAAACCACTTACAATTCTCCAGTAGTTATTATAAAACTCTTGAAATTAAAGATCATTAAACCACTTACTATTCTCCAGTAGTTATTATAAAGAAACTTGATAATTCTTACAAAAGTAGACAATGTTTCAGAGGACTTTATGCTATATTAAAATGGAACTTGGAATTCATGCCGTTACTGAAGATGACCTTCCTAATTTCTCTAATCACGGTACTCTTCAGACTAAATAAAACTAAGTCACGTTCATTTACTCGATGATACTAAGCAGTAGGCTGGTCAGTGTCATCGTACTTTGTGCAATATTGTATAATGAATGATGCCTTTTGGACATTTAACTCTGTCACATAAATTACATTAATGCGTATGGTATTTAAAGACCTTCCAAAATTATCTTATCTATATTATGAGAAGGCATTTCTCTATCTTTCAGGTTGAACCAGATCTCCGTTATAGCAATATCTATATAACCTGCACCTGCAAGTAATCTTAGCTCATCTGTCTTGTTTCTTAGACTCCTACTATAGTATACTAAACCTTAAAAGAGCTAATCACTCGCTGCCCTCTAGTGTTTCTCTCTGTTCGTTGATCGAATGCTTTCCCTTTACTAGCAACTTTATTTTGAATATTGTCTTTTAAAAATATTCCTGAGGCATTATGCCGGGTGAGCGCCCCGGCATAATGCCGTGGCGAAAATCAAAGGCCTACCATACAGGAGGGGTCTTTTTTCGTCAGTGCATTATGCTGGGTACCAGCCGTTAGCATGACGTCACGGCTTGCCGCCACACTCCACAGTGACTCCTCAGTGCTTACGTGGCTGCCGTGGTGAGAGGAAGTGTTGCACTTTTGTCTCTCATCTCCCCATCTTTTGTCCGGTGTTCCTTTTGGTTTTGGGGCTATACATGTTTGATTATGGGTAAAAGGAAGTCTTTAACTCAAATCATAGGGCTTCACAAAGCTGGGCACCAGACTAAAAACAAAAATAGTGGAAAATGTTGGTGTGTGTGAGCGTTCAGTGAGGAACTGGGTGCAGTGTTTCAAGGCTGGTGGCGGTCAGGCCAGGCCAAACCTTGGCCTGGAAGTCCACCAATGTGTCGTCATGCATTCACTACTATTCCAATCACGAAACTAGGGTAGAAAGGAGTGTATTCCTCACGATGTTCTTGAGAGACTTGCGCATCTGCAGTCCTGAGTACTTCGAGGAGGAAATCAGCAAGATATTCAACATAGCCACAAAACTGAGGTATCCTAGGGACTTTGTCGAGAAGGCACTGTCAGCAAGGAAGACTTTCTGCAGGGCTGAACCTAAGTTTTACCTTACAATGAGAACCTGGTTTGCTTGCATGAGGCTTTAAAAAAGATCAATATAAACCTTGCTTTTAAAAGCACTGGGACTGTGAAACGAAGGTTGATTAAAAACACACCCTCCAGCAAAGTTGGTGAGGTTTACAAGGTCCCATGTACTCAGTGTCCTCTCTCATACATTGGTGAGACAGATAAACTTCTGGAAACCAGAATAGCCTAACATAAATACTCAAGTCAGGACAGGGCAGGAGTCGAACGCAATCTTTAACCACGTTAGTTCCTGTAATCACCCACCGGGGTGGGATGCTGCCCAGATTATAGTACCCAACAGTTATGTCATAGAAAGAAACATAATTGAATCTTCTCTCTTGAAACATGACAGGAATGCCGTATATAACTCAAATTATGGGTTATATAACAATGCCATACAAACTCACAGGATTGCTCATTATGCCAGGTGGTTTCTGGTTGGATTGGCGATGCTCGACCAGTGTCTACGCACCAAAACATCATGCTAATTCAGTTGTGAATGGTTATATAACGCGTTTAACTGTTACCGTACCATACATTGACAGGTACACAAGATTACCTGATAACATAAGTAGTGGGGTTAAAGGATATTAGAAGTAGAAATTTGGATCATAGAAATATTATCGGAATGGTATAGAAGACTGGTAGACAATATTTAGGAAAATATGAAGAGATACATCTGAGTGCCCCTGGGAACATTCGAGTACCTCAGACCAGGACATTTAAATAGACAAAAGAGCACATTCATTTCCTCTCTTTTAATAATTAAAAAGGTTACACTAACTAACAGCAATCCATACGTGTAGTATCCACTGAGAAATGTATTTTCTCAAGTCACATGACCTGTTCTAAGGAGCTAGAAAAAGCTTGGGACTGTCTATTATATATCTTCTAATTTCATAATCCTTAGCATCTCAAAACCCTCCTACCCCATATGGGGGGGATTGGGATGGTGGTGGTGGTGCGGGGTGTCACCAAACCGATGGCTCATATTCCGAGAGAGGCTGTGGCAGGTGACAAACCCGCATTGGCGCTACTCTGAGGAAACTTTCCCTCACTCCTTCAGTTGCTGCCTTGCAACATTGCATAGCTCCTGACGATGCACTGAAAAGTGTGAAAGTACTTGAGCTAAAGATTTCCACCACCCGTGGCTTGTCTTGCATGTCGTGCCGAATAGGCAGAATTTGCGATCTTGGCTTAAATAGCAACGCTCATCTTGCCACATAGGACAAGTGAAAATTTGTGTATGCAATAATTTCGCCAAAATCATTCTGAGGCACAATACCGTAAACGATACACAAATAACCCGCACATAAAAGACAGAAGCTTACGACACGTTTCGGTCCGACTTGGACCATTGACAAAGTCACACTTGTGACTTGTCAACAGTACGTAATATGTGCGGGTTATTTGTGTATCATTCTGAACCTGACGAAAAAAATATATTTCACTGTGTTTGTTTAGTATTAAATTATTGTAAACAAATCTAAAATATATTTAGTTGGGTTAGGCTAAAATAAATTGTTCTTGTTATAATAAGGTTAGGTAAGTTTTCTAAGTTTCTTTTGGTGCAAAATTATAAATTTTTACATCAACATTAATGAAAAAAATATATCTTTAAACGTATAGGAGAAAATTTTAGAAAGGACTTAATTTTAATTGAGTTCTTGCTAATTGACCAGTTTTACATATTCGGCACGACATATACATATATATATATATATATACATATATATATATATATATATATATATATACATATATATATATATATACATATATATATATATATATATACATATATATATATATATATATATATATATATATAATCTTTCAACAAATCGGCCTTATCCCACCGAGGCAGAGTGGCCCAAAAGTTAAAAAGTTTCTGTTTTTAACTTTAGTAATGTATACAGGAGAAGGAGCAACTAGTCCCTTGCTCCCGGCATTTTAGTCGCCTCTAACTTCACACATAGCTTATGGAGGAAGAATTCTGTCCCACTTCCCTACATTTGCTGGATATACACCCTTCGGTGGATATATATGGAGACAACACTCCTCAGTAGATACAATGCAAGATTTACGTCATTCGTTGTGTATGTACTAATACTCACAGCGTATATTTACCGAGGGTGATGCACTCTACAGATTATATGGAGTGTCGAAATGTGTTGTTTTGCATACATTTTGGTAGACATACTTTCAAAGCCACAGAAAAAAAAGTAATTTGACATAGCTATATGCTTATTATGTGTTAATGTTTCACTCTATGAATATCTTTATCAAGTTAAATGAATCTATAAACCTCTATATAGAGCGAAACGGTGTCACGTAATAACGTTGTTCCACTCAGTACGTTTTCATTAAAATTCGTCTTATATAAGCACTCTGGCTATTGAGGATGACATACACATATTGCAATGGTCAACCTTAACAGCATCCTCACTGTAACCGCAGCATTTTTCCGGCACTCTGGGTGTGGCGCGAAAGACTTGGCAGTTTGTATCATTGTGGTAATTATGATACATGAAGAGCATCAGCAAGCGTGTGGTGTGAGCCTCGTCTAACTGGTCATCATTCATCCAGCTTACATCACCCACTCTGAAGCATCACTTACGTAGCTCTCTTGCCTGGGGTTATAACAATGATTATACTATATTTTAGCAGTGCTGAACAGCACTGCTGGATGACCACTTCTTTATCGATTATTGCGATTTTGGGTTCATTTGCAACGCTCTCCTTTCTTGCCGAATAAGGCAAGCGAAAATTTGTGTATGCAATAACTTTGGAAAAAATTATTCTGAATTTAACGAAGAAAATATATTGCATTGTGTCTGTTTATTAATTAATTATTGTAAGCTTATCAAATATATTTAGTTGGACTAGGCTAAATTAAATTACGCTTGTTATAATAACGTTAGGTAAGTTTTCTAAGGTTCTTTTGGTACTAAATTATTCATTTTTACATTAACATAAATGAAAAAAATAAGTCTTTAAACGTATAAGAGAAAATTTTAGAAAGAACTTAATTTTAAATGAGTTCTTGCTAATTGACCAGTTTTACCTATTCGGCACGACATTATATATATATATATATATATATATATATATATATATATATATATATATATATATATATGTCGTGCCGAATAGGCAGAACTTGCCATCTTGGCTTAAATAGCAACGCTCATCTTGCCATATAGGACAAGTGAAAATTTGAGTGTGTAATAATTTCGCCAAAATCATTCTGAACCTAACGAAAAAAATATATTTCACTGTGTTTGATCAGTATTAAATTACTGTAAACAAATCTAAAATATATTTAGTTGGGTTAGGCTAAAATAAATTGAGCTTGTTATAATAATGTTAGGTAAATTTTCTAAGTTCCTTTTGGTGCAAAATTATAAATTTTTACATCAACATTAATGAAAAAAATATATCTTTAAAAGTATAAGAGAAAATTTTAGAAAGGACTTAATTTTAAATGAGTTCTTGCTAAATGACCAGTTTTACATATTCGGCACGACATATATATATATATATATATATATATATATATATATATATATATATATATATATATATATATATATATATATATATATATATATATATTATATCTCACAAGTACAGAGACATTGACCATCAGTATCAATTTGTCCCAGTGGGATCGGAGACCCTGGGAATATGGGGGAAAGGGTGCCACACGTTACCTCAAGGAACTGGGTTCCAGATTCATTGACACCACCAAGGACCCAAGGGCGGCCACTTTAATGTTACAGCGCCTCAGCGTGGCCATCCAGAGAGGAAATGCTTACTGTACACTAGGCTGGCATCCAGCTTCATGTATATACACGTTATCTTCATTCTCAGTGTGTCTATTGAATGAAAAAACACTTCTTGAAGATTCTCAAATGGCTTCAGGAACAAATCTGACTTTTTTTTCTGAAATTCTTTTACTCTGTTTTTCGATGTTGTCTCTCCAATTAGACTGGTGAGGGGCTTGGGCTTTCTCACGGAGGCAGCGCAGACGACTGTCAAGGTTAGGGGAAAGGGAGTGTTACTGGATCCCCTTTGAAGCGGGAGACCACAAGACTTTCTCCGAAAAACAGAACTCAATACCTCCTGATTTATCACATGGATGAGTTTATTTTCTGGATTTCACGGCTAAACACTTCTCAAATCTCCAGAAAAAAAAATACTTGGTTTTAATGTATTCACCCACGACTCTGGGCTCGGTCTGAGTGCCGGGAAGCCCTGGGTCTGACCTTCACCTCTGGCCTACAGAGTGGTGGAAGGCAGGGTGAAGTACAGTAAGAAACTGGGTTCCAGTGGAACCACCCTCGACTTTATTCCTCTGTCCAAATGCAGGTCAAGCTCTTGGTCTGACCAAGAAGGAAGGTGAAAGTGAATTCTTGATACAGAGTAACTTATAAAAATATTTACAAGAGATAAAGTATATGTACAAAGAAATGTCCTTTGACCTAAACAAATTTATATGAGTCATGCAAACTAATATCGTGCAAAGTCTGGAGGAGGTGCACATGACCTCAGGCGAAGGCAAAGGAGGTTATAATACCTGCTTATAAATTCTGGAGCTTATAATATCTGGTATCCACTGGCCATGTACCATCAAACTGAATCTTAAGGCAATCATTGCTGACTCAAGGATGTTGTTGTTATACATCAAGGTTTCTCAGTATATAATGGTGGAAGATATTGGGTTACATTATTGTTATGATTCATAGAACTGTATAACTGCTGAACTGTCTTGTGCATACCTAATAAACAGTTTATATTCAGTTTCTAGAGTGATTAAATTGATATACATTCGCCTTACATAATGTTAATTACAGTATTTTCAGTGAATGTTATAAACGCTGTAAGTATCAAAGAGCTTCGTTCTTTAACTCACTAATATCTTTATTTATTTCGAATTTGTTGTGAGATGGAATTACATTTTTAATGTTTATCACAAGTTTTGCTGCAAAGAATTACCAATTTAGGATTAGTTGTTTTGTTATGTATTTATTTTTTTTTATTTGCAACAAAATACCAATTATTGGCTCATGCTTAATTACTTGTAAATCATTCTATGTAACCAGAGACTAGAATTATGCAGTGATTGTACTTTACATGTTTTAACAGTGATAAACTACACAGTGACAGTGCACGAAGGAACATCCTCGACACTACACTTCTGATATAATCGGAATAGTGCTTGAAGAAATGTAGTTATCAGATAGTATCTGTAGGTTTACGCAGAATAGTAAATATTGGGATGGATTTCTTTTCAAAGCTTCACCGGAAGGTCAGAAGAATTCCTAAGAAGTCAACAACAGATCAGAAGAACTGGTAAAACTTCGGTAGAAGTTCAGATGAAACAGAGTTCAGCACCAGGTTAGAAGGACAGTTAATTAAGACTTCAGTAACTGGCTATAAGAATTAATAAGATATTAATAGCATGTCAGATTAAGTAGTACATATTAAGTATGAGAAGAACAATTAATAATAAGTCATTGACTGGTTAGAAGAAAAAGGACTATTAAATGAGGTCAGTCGTACTAGAAAAAGTTTAGTTTTAGGAAAGAAGGACAATTAATGTATCAGTAGCAGGACAGACCAACTAGAAAGATTTTTACAGCAGCTCAAAGAAACTTGGGATTAACATGACTTTAGTAGCAGGTCAAAAATAGAAGCCTTAACTATTGTTTAAATAAACTGTTTTATAGAATAAACCATACCACGGGTGGGGATAGAACCCGCGGTCAGAGAGGCTCAAAACTCCAGACCGTCGCGTTAGCCACTGGACCAGCTAGCCACAATAAGATTCGTCCAACTAGGTATATTTCTACACCATAGGAAGGTTAGCATAGGCACCACTGTGACCACAATTCAAGATTTTACAGACGAATCTCCAGCTGGCGTGGCCGTGACGAACTCTAGCTCAAGTCCCCTCAAAGCCGTTAACATGACTCACGAAATCGTAATGACACGAGTGCAAACAAACCATACTACGGGCGGTATGGTTTGTTTGCAATCGTGTCATTACGATATCGTGAGTCATGTTAATGGTTTTTAGAATGTTCAACTTCTTCAAAAGTGTTGATGACGTGCTCTGGCTTCTAAACATTAACATATTTATTTTATACTTGCCATTTCTCTTCGGAAATGAGAAGTAAGCCTATTTGATCCCAGGAAGTGGATCAAATCATCCACTCAGTGGAATTAGACATTTAATACTAGAAACTATTTTGTGATGTGTGTTTCACAAGGGTTATTCGCAGACACTAGCAGTGATAAATTCCAAAATAAATTTTTATACCGTGTCTAAAGCATTTTAAGGAGACTTAACTGGTATTCCACAAATATTTCACAATATGGAGAGGAAATTTTTTGATGGTATTTCGACTCCTCCTTGACTCATTATCAAATCACAACACCATTCTCAGTTGTGACTTGATAATCGTTCAGGATGGAGTACAGTGTCGTTACGTGCTTTGGGTTCAAAATGAAATGTATTAAATAAATTCCATTAAGAGAGGAATTTCACAGATTTCAGTAATTCTGTTGCTGGTCCACAGTACAGAGGTATACTATAAGTAAAAGCCAGAAAAGTTAAATTCAAGGTCTATCTTCTGAGTGATTCTTAAAAATCTTTCATAGAAAAAGAAATAAGCCTTTGGATTTATGTGATTTATATATTTTAACCCTTCAATTCACAATGTTCAATTTTTACGATGGTACATAGAGGGGTTGTTGAGGTAGTTTGGACATGTAGAGAGAGAATGGAATTGAATGAGAGTGTATAAATCAGTAGTGGAGGGAAGGCAGGGTAGGGGTTGGGCTATGAAAGGTTGGAGGGAGGGGGTAAAGGAGGTTTTGGACTTCCAGCAAACATGCGTGAGCGTGTTTGATGGGAGTGAATGGAGACAAATGGTTTTTAGGACTTGACGTGCTGTTGGAGTGTAAGCAAGGTAACATTTATGAAGTGATTCAGGGAAACAGGCAGGCCGGACTTGAGTCCTGGAGATGGGAAGTACAGTGTCTGCACTCTGAAGGAGGGGTGTTAATGTTGCAGTTTATAACTGTAGTATAAGCATGCCTCTAGCAAGACAGTGATGGAATGAATGATGAAAGTTTTTCTTTTTCGAGCCACCCTGCCTTGGTGGGAGACGGCCAATGTGTTAATACAAAAAAAAAAAAACATAGATTTTGTCACAAGCTAGACTAATGATTGAAAATGAGTACACACAAATACAGAAGAATACTAGTGGTTACAAGGAAGCATGAACCAGGTGCCAGCTAGAACGACTGTGATTGAAACGATCGTTTGGTTCCCAGACGATGTAGGAGAACATGCCATTACCCGGTAGTTTTGGTTAGTTAGTTAGTTAAAGATTCGCCGGTATTCTCCCGGCCCGGGCCTTTTCCAAGTGGTGGCCCGGCCTTGGCTCCCTCTTTAGGGAGTGTCTGAGACCTAAGTCTCCCATGGGAGGAGGTACAAGTACCTCCTCATCTTTGGGACCAACTGTCCCCAGGCCTAGCCACAAGCTAGGCCTCTCTGGTCTGCCATCCCCGCCCCAAGGGGGCAAATGGGAATGACAGTCTTATGAGCTAAAGGCTCGGGCTCAGGCACCTACCCTACCCTAGAAGGGTTAGGCTTGGTGTCGATCGGTAGTTTTGGTAACCTATGCTCACAACTAGTAAACACGACTGCAGAGTTTGTGGTCTGTGTTGTGCGCGCCGAATATAAAACTTACTCGACCCACGCAAAAAAAAAAAAAATAAAAAATATAAAATTTACTCATTTCTTTATAAGGTAAATTGCAATTTTATTTACGAAGAGCGGTAGAATGATACCTGTTACACAGTAAAACATAATTATAAATTGCTTTCGCTCTGGGTAAAGCTCTACCCTGAGCGAGACGCAATTCACGATGAGGATTTTATCTGTTTCGGATATTTTTCTAGTATACTTGTCTGCGATATTTGCCGTCCTACATTTACGAGGAAGTTAAGAAATTTATTGTTGGGCTGTTACCTGAGATGAAGAATTGTGTGTTTTAGCCAAGACGGGAGACAATGCACAGTAATTAAAAATATATATAATTTTTAAAGTGGAAAGAAAAATAGTGAAAGCTTTCGCAAATTTCAATCAAGGCAACTTTTTATGTAAGAGATTTTGTCATTCGGTTTCGTGTGTGTTATAAACACGAGAGTATTTTAGGGGTGACTAAACAAAACTGCGTCTTTTCCTAATGATAATCCCCTCAAGGGAGGTTCCTTGATGCTGGTGAGGGGCTCTTGATCTAGGGAATTGGATCTGTGCTCCAGTTCCCTGAACTGAGCCTGAATGCCTTCCATCCCCCCCACATGTACTGTATAATCCTCTGGGTTTAGCGCTCCCCATGATTATAATCGTAATGATAGTACCTTCATGGAGTAGTAGCTGATACTCAATTTATTACGATAATTTCATTACAGA
This sequence comes from Cherax quadricarinatus, assembly GCF_038502225.1. Classification (NCBI taxonomy): domain Eukaryota; kingdom Metazoa; phylum Arthropoda; class Malacostraca; order Decapoda; family Parastacidae; genus Cherax; species Cherax quadricarinatus. Next base: position 18,288,598 of record NC_091361.1, read on the forward strand.
TTTACTACAGCTACTTTCTAACCACTCCGTAAAAAATGTATAAATCTTGGTTTTAATCTTCGGTTACAGGTTAACTAAATCTTAAGAAACAAATGTTTAACCAAGTTTAAGTAAATATAAAATAGGCCGTTGCTCGCCTGGCACCGTATTAACTCTGCAGCAACACGGATCATCATAATCTGTACGTATATCATGTGTGTAATATATAGCGAGAGGTACAGCTCTCTCAGTGTATGCATGCTGAGAGTTTAATGCCAATTTTAGTGATTAAAGTTGTCTTGACACTTGGTGAACAGGATAACTAAAGCCTTAACGATCCTCGTGTAGCCAATAGGCTTTACGAGGGGGTGGTTTTTCAGGGAGAATATCAAACCACTACTAGTGTAATGATATATATATATTTGTGTATGCAGTAATATATATAACTATATATTTCATTGTGTTTGTTAATTATTAAATTGTCAACTTATCTAAAACATATTTAGTTGGATTAGACTAAATTAAATTACTCTTCTAGTTATAAGGTTTGGTAAGTTTTCTAAGATATATATATACATTATATATATGTATCTTTTATATATAATTTTATATATATATATATATATATATATATATATATATATATATATATATATATATATATATATATATATATATATATATATATATATATATATATACGGGATCACCATCTATCCTTGGAAGAATAGCAAGCTCTTAGCATGGGACTATACCTGTGTGTCCACACTGGCTGAAACCTGTATCCATCACAGTGTTGGGCGACAGAGAGAAGCTGCTGACCACAGGGAGGAGTACAAGATCAGCAAGTACAGGGACATAAACCAACAGTATCAATTTGTCCCAGTGGGATCAGAGACCTTGGGATCATGGGGGAAAAAATGCCACACGTTTCCTCAAAGAATTGGGTTCCAGAGTCATCGACACCACCAGGGACCCAAGGGCAGCCACTTTCATGTTCCAGCGCCTTAGCGTAGCCATCCAGAGGGGAAATGCTTGCTGCATACTTGGCTCGCGTCCGGTTTCGAAGGAGCTGGAGGTAATTCATGATCTTTAATACATTGTACCATTGTATTCATGTTTGTGTTTTTCTGCACATGTATTCTGTTTATCAATAAATGTTCACATAGAATATAAAATATATAGGGGGTGGTAGGAGAAGAAAATATTCAAACAGCTCTGGGGAGAACCTTGAGTTTTCCCTGGGGTACGTTTATTGTCTTCTCTGAGGATGAGGCTCCCCAGTCCAGCTATAGAGGTGGTACCTCCCTATATATATATATATATATATATATATATATATATATATATATATATATATATATATATATATATATATATATATATATATACGTGTGTGTGTACTACCTAGTTGTACTATATATCGAGTCCGAGCTCCTGGCCCCGCCTCTTATATACTAGGTATATATATATATATATATATACTACATCACTTATATATATATATATATATATATATACTGTGTCCCCTTGTTATATATGTGTGTATATATACACGTGTGTGTGTGTGTGTGTGTGTGTGTGTGTGTGTGTGGGTGTGTGTGTGTGTGTGTGTGTGTGTTGCAAACAATCGCAGACAGGCGATCTTAACTATGCAAGACAAGCCACAGTTGCTGGAAATCTTTAACTCAAGTACTTTCACACTTCTCAGTGCGTCATCAGGAGCTATGCAATGTTGCAAGGCAGCAACTGAAACAAGGGAACTTTTCTCAGAGTATGAGAGCAGTGCAGGCCTATCACCGGCCGCAGCTTCTCTCAATAAGATAAGATTACAGTAAACAGGTGATATCAATATGCAGACCAACCACTGTGAAAAAATAGTGAAATTTCAAGTGCTTTCGTGATTCTCACATTATCAAGGAACTGATAGTGTGAGAAATCGCGAAATCGCTTGGAATTTCACTATTTTTTCAGTTATTTATTGAAGAATAATTTTCGCATTATTTTTAATATGTTTCTCAGTGAAACAAAAAAAAAATGATGGAGAATTTTGCAAAAAATACTTCAATACAGCAGAGTACGTAGAGAAGGGGGAGCAAACCAGCGTGTTTGCCCTGAGAATTGTGTGTTTTCAGGGTATATAAGACCTAGAGGAGTATATGTAAGGGTATATACATCGAGAGATGTTTATCTTAGAATACACAGATTGGAAAATATGCATCCCGAGGCATATACACCTATAAGCGTGTTTCTCAGAGGACATGGACTGCGAGGTATGAATAGTATCCCAGAATATATAGACCGAATTGTGAGTATCTTAGAGAATATGTGTTGAGAGAAGTTTGTAGACAAATGAAAGTATATATTTAATATGCAATTTATTATATACTTTACTGGTTATTAGGAAATGAAGATTTTTGAATTAGTGACTGATTTATGGATGTCAGAGTATATACACAGAGATGTGTATTTTTATTAATATACACAGAGATGTGTATCAAATGTTATACTGATGTACATTTATTTATACCTAGAGGTGTGTCCCTCAGGGAATAAATACTAAATTGTGAATATCTAAGGATATATAATTATATGCACTGACCGATGTATATATCCATACATATTCACCGAGAACTGTTTATCTCAAAGTATAAACAGCAAGAAATATGCATCTCATTGCATATATACACCGATAGGTACATATCTCATTATATATACACTGAGAGGTATATATCTCAGCGTGTACACACTATTTTGTGTGCATCTCAAAGAATATACGTATACCAATAGTTGTGTATCTCAGGGTATAAAAATTGAATGATGTGTGTGTCAGTGTACAAAAATTAAGAGATGCTTATTTTTGGATATGCATGTATATGCAACGGAAAATTTACCGAGAGGTGTATATTTAATAGTATATACACCGAGAAGTGTATATTAATAGTATATACAGCGAGATATGTATATTTAATAGTATACACGCCAAGACGTGCATATTTAACAGTACATACACCGAGAGGTATATATTTAGTAGTATATGCACCGAGAGGTATATATTTAGTAGTATATACACCGAGAGGTGTATATTTAACAGTATATACCCCGAGAGGTGTATATTTAATAGTATATGCACCGAGAGGTGTATATTTAATAGTATATACACCGAGAGGGGTAATGCCTGCTGTATTTTGGGCACACGCCCCAGCTCTGAGGAGCTGGATGAGATTTTCGCCTTATAATCGGTGATACACACGTAACATGTACCGTATATGCCACCTTTGTATCAAAAATGTATCTCTTAAATCTTCTGTACCATATTATGTAATAAAATACACCAAGAGGTGTATATTTAATAGTATATACACCGAGAGGTGTTTATATCTTGGTTTGTATTCCAAGAGAAGTTGTACTACAATATTTGTGAAATAAACCAAGAGATATAAGAGGCACTTAGAAAGCGAAAGTTGTGTATTTAAGTGCAAATACACCGAAATGTACGCTGAGAAGTCTTGTTTCACTGAATGTGTACTCGGAGAGGTATATAACTCTGAATATATCCATGTATTTATCTTAAGAACATAAGAAAGAAGGAACACTGCAACAGGCCTACTGACCGATGCGGAGCAGGTCCATATCCCCCCCATATTAGACCAATGATTCCCCCCCCCCCGGATTAGCTCAATGACCCACCCAGACTGGTCATCTCCACTCAAGGATGGAACACTGCACCAGACCCAGCAGCACAAGCTAGTCAGGTCCAACTCACACCCATCCACTTCCACTCGAGTATTTATCTAACCTATTTTTAAAACTACACAACGTTTTAGCCTGAATAACTGTACTCGGGAGTTTGTTCATCTCATCCACAACTCTATTACCAAACCAGTGCTTTCCTATATCCTTCCTGAATCTGAATTTTTCCAACTTGAAACCATTGCTGCGAGTCCTGTCTTGGCTGGAAATTTTCAGCACGCTATTTACATCCCCTTTATTTATTCCTGTTTACCATTTATACACCTCGGTCATATCCCCGCTACTTCTACTCCTTTCGAGAGAGTGCAGATTCAGGGCCCTCAGTTTATCCTCATAGGGAAGATTTCTGATACATGGGATCATCTTTGTCATCCTCCTCTGTACGTTTTCCGGAGCATTTATATCCATTCTGTAATACGGTGACCAGAACTGAGCAGCATAGTCTAAATGAGGCCTAACCAAGGATATATAGACTTGAAGAACAACCTGAGGACTTCTATTATTTATACTTCTAGATATGAAGCCAAGAATTCTGTTAGCTTTATTGCGAACACTAATGCACTGTTGTCTTGGTTTTAGATTACTGCTAACCAGAACTCCTAAATCCTTTTCGCAATCGGTAGTATTAAGATCTACATTATTTAGTTTATATGTGGCATGGTTATTTAACTGTCCAACATTTAGAACTTTGCATTTGTCAATATTAGACTGCATCTGCCACTTCTCCGACCATTGCATCAGTCTATTCAAATCATCCTGGAGTGCTCTAGTGTCCTCATTAGAATGAATTGGACGGCTTATTTTGGTGTCATCAGCAAATTTGCTTATGTCGATATTTATTCCCTCATCTATGTCGTTTATGTTAATTGTGAACAGCAACGGGCCCAACACTGACCTCTGAGGAACAGCGCTTGTGACGTGCCCCCATTCTGATTTCTCCTCATTTATGCAAACTCTCTGCTGTCTATCTGTCAGCCATGCCTCAACCCAGGAAAAAAATTCTCCTATTCCGTGTGCCTTAAGTTTCCTCAATAGCCTCTGGTGTGGAACTCTATCGAAAGCCTTACTGAAGTCCATATACACAATATCATATTCATTACCATGATCTACCTCCTCAAACACCTTAGTGGAAAAAGTTGGTAAATTCGTAAGACAGGAACGCCCCTTTGTAAAACCGTGTTGAGATTCATTAATCAGTCTGTGCCTGTCAAGATGGCTACGAATTGCTTCGGCAATTATTGATTCCATAAATTTTCCCACTATGGAGGTAAGGCTTATTGGTCTATAGTTCGAAGCCAAGGACCTGTCACCTGCCTTGTAAATAGGTATTACATTTGCCATTTTCCACTTATCAGGCACTGTGCCAGTTTGTAGTGATATGTTAAAAAGATTAGCCAAAGGTATGCTAAGTTCCTCTTTACATTCCTTTAACACCCTTGCAAACAGTTCATCAGGACCTGGGGATTTGTTAGGTTTTAGTTTTTCTATTTGTCTGAGGACCATGTCACTAGTTACCGCAATCGTGCATAGTTTTTTATCATCCTGTTCTACATAATCTATTATTTCAGGAATATCGCTAGTATTTTCCTGGTGAAAACTGAGAGGAAGTAGGTATTTAGAATTTTACACATATTCTTATCACTGTCAGTGATGTGACCAGAGTTACTCTTAAGTGGGCCAATCTTGTTTCTAATCTTACTTCTGTATGCCTGAAAGAACCCTTTTGGGTTAGTCTTTGAATCCCTTGCGACTTTAGCCTCATAATCCCTTTTTGCTTTTTTTATTCCTTTCTTTATTTCTCTCTTTGATTGAATGTGTGGAAAAAGACACTTACGTACAGTACAGGATATTTATTAGAGGAAACGTTTCGCGACGAGTGGCTTCTTCAGGACTGAAGAAGCCACTCGTGGCGAAACGTTTCCTCTAATAAATGTCCTGAACTGTACGTAAGTGTCTTTTTCCACATCTTGTCGGTATCACCATACCATTTCCTCATTGATTGAATATATTGATTTTTTAACTGCCCATCCCCTCTTTTGATACGCCTATATATGCCTCTCTTTTGACCAATGAGATGTTTTAATCTATTTCTCATCCATTTGGAATCATTTTTGTTAGACCTAATTTCACTACTCGGAACAAAAGTTGTCTGGGCAGCTAGAACTATGCTCTGAAAAACGTCATATTGGCAACCAAGATCACCTACCTGACCCATAGTCAGGACATCCCAATTTAGCCCACCCAGGTAATTTTTCAGTCTCATGAAGTCGGCCAAGCGAAAATCTGGGACAGAGATTTGATTGCAGTTATCTGGGTAATTCCATGATATATTGAAACTAAGTGATTTGTGATCACTTTCCCCAAGCTCGTCATTAACCTCAAGATTATTAATTAGTGAATCTTTGTTGGCGAGAACCAAGTCAAGCAGATTGTTTCCTCTAGTTGGTTCTGTCACAACCTGTTCTAAAAAGCAATCCTGAACTGTATCAAGAAAGTTACTAGACTCAAGATTTCCTGTCATATTGTTCCAATCAATTTGTCTTAAGTTAAAATCTCTCATTATCACAACATTTTCATATCTAGATGCCTTATGAATTTCGTCCCATAACAGCTTACTGCCCTCCCTATCAAGGTTTGGGGGCCTATAAATCACACCCAAAATTAATTTGTCACGTCCCTCGAGAAACTGTAGCCAAACAGATTCTGTGTTCGATGTTTCTAATCTTATATCATGTCTAAGACAACAATTTAAATTTTCTCTGACATACATCGCCACACCACCACCCTTCCTGCTAACCCTATCAGTGTGGAATAGTTTATAACCCTGTATGTTTCATTCAGAAGGCATTTCTCTATCTTTCAGGTTGAACCAGGTCTCTGTTATACCAATAATATCTATATTACCTACACTTGCAAGTAATCTTAGCTCATCTATCTTATTTCTTAGGCTCCTACTATTTGTATAGTAAACCTTAAGGGAGCTAGTCACTCGTTGCCTTCTACTATCTCTCTTTGTTTGTTGATCAATTGATTTGCCATTGCTAGTAACTTTATTTTGAATATTGTCTTTTAAACATATCCCTGAGGTATCCCGGTAATAACTGCTGTTTTTAACCCTAATGCTGCAGCCTGATTGTTTCCCACAAACACCCATACCTCTATAATCTATCAGTTTAAATTCCTAGACAAGTCATCAATTACCCTCTCAATTGAATTGGCTAATGTAACTACTCCATCCCCAGAGAGATGAACCCCATCCCTTGCATACATTTCACGTTTGCTAAAGAATAGGTCCCAGTTATCAATGAATGGGATTGCAAGTTCCTTGCAGTACCTGTCTAGCCAGCAATTTATATCAATTGCACACTACACAAATAACCCGCACATAAAAGAGAGAAGCTTACGACGACGTTTCGGTCCGACTTGGACCATTGACAAAGTCACACTGAGTGTGACTTTGTCAATGGTCCAAGTCGGACCGAAACGTCATCGTAAGCTTCTTTCTTTTATGTGCGGGTTATTTGTGTATTGTTCCAGTTACGGTATTGTGCCTTTTTGTTATTTATATCAATTGCCCTAGACATCCATTCATTGCCCACTCCCTTTCTAGGCAAGATGCTATATATGACTGGGATCCCTCCCTTAGACCTAACTACTTCTATGGCTGACCTGTACTTACCTAGCAGCTCCTCTCTCCTGCCCTTCCCAATGTCATTACCCCCAGCACTAAGACAGATAATGGGCTTGTTCCCATTACCTGCCATAATATTATCCAACCTGCTGACTATGTCACCAACACCAGCTCCAGGAAGACACACTCTCTGTCTGACCTTTCTGTCTCTGTTACAAAATGCACGGTCCATATATCTTACCTGAGAATCGCCTACTATTAAAATATTCTTACCTTGATTAGCAGGGGAATCAGTGGTACCTTCAACCTCACTAACCACTTAAGTACACTTGTCTTGGAGAACAGAGAATCGATTTCCTACCTTCACATCTTCTCTATTAACTCTCCTCATCTTCCTTCTTCCTGAACTGTGAACCACTTGCCACTTAGAGCGGCTGCCACTATCACTGCTGGTGACCATTCCTTCCTTACCAGCTAAATCCTTCTCACACTCGCTCCCAAACTCATCTATGCGAAGCTTCAGCCTCCTATTTTCTTCCTGAAGAAGTAGAATCTCCTTCTTCAACACTTGAACCTGAGATTCTAAAACACTACAACAAGCCATGGTGCTTGGTAACAGCCCACGCTAACTCCCAAGATAGGTGTATATGTTGGTTAATTTTATTTCGTGTTTTAAGGAGACCTGTATCTCTGTAAATGTTTACGTGGTTCGTGGCCTAAAAATGAATGAATCGTGTGTAGACGACACCCTCAAATGTACCACTCTAATTAACTTTCAATTACTGAATTTTAATCTAGTATAGCATTGCTATCACAAAAACAGTCTGAGAAAGCCAAGATGATCTGTCTCTTTGGATACAATACATTGTGCTGTAACTTTTTCTTTTTAAGCTGTTGGATTTGATCGACAGCTGTTCCTTGAAGAGTCTATCCCTCAACTTGAACACAAACTGCATTGGAATACCAACAGTCGAAGAGACTGTCAGACGTAAACATCACACTTCTTATTTTGGTTATCAGTTATTATCTGTATGCAATTATTGGTAAATTTATGTTAACCTAACTTAATCTAATCTAACCAAACTAAGCTAAACAAATTAACTATTTGAAATTCGTGTGAAAGTTCTATTTGCTGTGAGTGTTGTCTTGGCATCACACACAAGATTCATGATTCCTTTTTCTATGAGTCACAATGTGAGAGTGAACGAGATTTCTCGAGACAATTTAAAGCACATTAACTTAGGGTGAACGCGAAGGTACTGAGGAGTGAAAGTACCTCAGCGTAAAACGCTCTGTTACAGAGGGCAAAGTTCACCATATGGACTGGATAAGGGCCACGTAGTGAATGCCAGAGACGGGCATTAATGCAAAACATATGACAAACGAAGTAAAAAAAAATTACACAGCATTCCCTCCCGGTGAGGTAGACTTGCAAAACGAACTTCATTCGAGAGGCGAAGGTGACCACCTACTTAGGTGATGAAAAGACAGGTACGTAAGAAGCTTTTTGTTAAATACAGGCTAATCATATCACTCACTTGATGAGGCTCTGGATGAGGCGACAAGTGTCACAATATAAACTTGCTATGCACCTGGATATTTTCTTCATTACTCTCGGCGAGACGTCATTGTACGTTACAAGGTGTTCAATTCATCCCAGTCTGGGGCGTTGTCTCCTAGACTTCTTAAGGCTACATAAAACCAGTCATTGTTTCCTTGCCGCCCACACACGCTGTAGCGTTTGTGTTTACGCCTCTGCATACACAAACACGTACATAGGCTCCTATGTTTACTGTGATTTTATAGTATGTGCTCGTATATATATATATATATATATATATATATATATATATATATATATATATATATATATATATATATATATATATATATATATATATATATATATATATATATATATATATATATATATATATATATATATGTCGTGCCGAATAGGCAGAACTTGCGATCTTGGCTTAAATAGCAACGTTCATCTTGCCATATAGGGCAAGTGAAAATTTGTGTATGCAATAATTTCGCCAAAATCATTGTGAACCTAACGAAAAAAATATATTTCACTGTGTTTGTTTAGTATTAAATTATTGTAAACAAATCTAAAATATATTTAGTTGGGTTAGGTTAAAATAAATTTTTCTTGTTATAATAAGGTTAGGTAAGTTTTCTAAGTTCCTTTTGGTGCAAAATTATAAATTTTTACATCAACATTAATGAAAAAATATATCTTTAAACGTATAAGAGAAAATTTTAGTAGGGACTTAATTTTGAATGAGTTCTTGCTAATTGACCAGTTTTACATATTCGGCACGACATATATATATATATATATATATATATATATATATATATATATATATATATATATATATATATATATATATATATATATATATATATATATATATATATATATATATATATATATATATATATATATATATATATATATATATATATATATATATATATATATATATATATATATATATATATATATATATATATATATATATATATTATTGAAGAGACAAAACAATGTTCACTTCCCTTTTATCACTTAACCAGCGATCCTACAAGAACCACGCACCCAGCAGAGCTAGGTGGTACTTCATGATCAGAGGACAGTCGTGGTAGTGGTAAACTCGAGGTTAATTTCAACCACTTCCCGTTGTTATTAGTATAATGTCGAATATATTAACTTGAAGAAAATGGCCTCTTTACTGAGTTCTTTTGAAATTTCTTTCCTTTATTGTCAGTGGTAAAGTTCAGCAATTGGAAGTAACTCTTCAGATTTGTCAAAGAAACCCAGTACATGGTAAACAAGAGCTGCAACAACTCAAATTTGAAAGAAAATCCTGCAAAAAAAGATAAAAATTACTAGAAAGACAGTGCACTATAATGCTCCTCAATGTGCCTGGTTGATCAGGTCCTGATCCACCACGACATCTGGTCACAGATCGGGCAGCGGGGGCGTTGATCCCCTAAGCCCTCTCCAGGTATTCTACCGGATTCGGTAGATTTGTTGCGATTGTTTGAATGCTCAAATGAAAATCCTAATACAGTAATTACTGATGAAGTCCAAAAAATCTTTCATTGTCAATAAATTAAAATTTTGAAACCGGCCATATGCAATATAAATAAAAGAATAAAATATATTGTACACATTGAGTTAAAAAAAATAAAGGATAATCGGAGTCACTGTTTTTACCTCTAAGCCGCCCGGCTCAAATGTCATACCAGTCTTGTTGCTATCTCACACAGCAACATAATTATGGAATCTTGATACAGAGTCTACCACCTTCAAAATGTTTGCTAACCTCTGGCCCAACTCTTTGGACATGACCTACTTCCACTAGTGGGTCCCGCCCGCGGTGACGATACCTTCAACTGCTGCATCTCATCTTTTTCACATATAAGTAACGAACTTTCTGCCTGTGTTTCAAATTTTGACGAGATTACGTGGGTGAATACCTTCGTTTCAGCCGAGGGACTGATTACCTTATCTTCTATTATCTCCAGTTTTAACACGTTCAGATAACACTGTATTGAACTGATAAAGCCACAGGTTAGCTAAACGTCTTCGGAAGAATCCCAGGTGTTGCACATGTGTCTTATATCCCCCATAGGTTAGTACCATGTGTCAACAATATGCATCGGTGCCATACGTCTGTTTATTACATCTGAATCATATGCCAGTATTATACGTCAGTACCATCCATCCGTACTATACGTCAGTACTACACATCTGTGCAATACGTCAATACCATTTGTTAGTACGATACATTAGTCTCCTCAAGGAAGGCTCCTTGATGCTGGTGAGGAGTTTTGTCATAAAAATGTGTCAGTGCCGTGTGTCAGTACCGTGTGTCAGTACCGTGTGTCCCTACCGTGTGTCAGTTCCGTGTGCCCACACGATAAATCGATACCTCAGTAACATACAACAATATGTTACTGAGGGAGTGAAATGGGTGGGTGACGGAGTGAGATGTGTGTGTGTGAGGGAGTGCGATGTGAGGTTGATAGAATTAAATATGAGGTTGTGGAAGACCTGTGGGTGATGGAACGAGATACGTGAGTTAAGCAAAAGATAAATAACAGGTGGTAGGCGAGCAGCGTATAACTCCGTACCATACGAGGAACGGAGTTAAGTTGAGCAGGTACATTACGATGCGCATTTGACCCTCGTGAACGATAAAACGTTTTACGTCAAGACCAGGGCGTAACACTGAGAGAGAGAGAGAGAGAGAGAGAGAGAGAGAGAGAGAGAGAGAGAGAGAGAGAGAGAGGACCTCATAAACAATAAGAGAGAGGGTGTGTGCAGCTGTAACAGAAATATGGCGGGTATACTTTTGCCCAAATAAAGATATATGTGTTGTTTTGACATAGTGGCCAACGTATTTGGTGGTGCACTAGTGATCGTGTATATGTAAGACCATTCAGCTGCAATGTAAGACCATCTAGCTATAATGTAAGACCATCTAGCTGTAATGTAAGACCATCTAGCTGTAATGTAAGACCATGCAGCTGTAATGTAAGACCATCCTGGGTAGAGGCATGGCTGACAAATAGGCAGCAGAGAGTTTGCATAAATGGGGAGAAATCAGAATGGGGGCACGTCACAAGCAGTGTTAATCAGGGGTCAGTGTTGGGCCCGTAGTTGTTCACAATTTACATAAACGACATAGATGAGGGAATAAATAGCGACATAAGCAAATTTGCTGATGACACCAAAATAGGCCTTCCAATTCATTCTAATGAGGACACTAGAGCACTCCAGGGGGGGTGGGGGGGATAATTGGGCTAATCACAGGGGGGGGACATGGACATGCTCCGCAAGGGTAAGTAGGCCTGTTGCAGTGTTCCTTCTTTCTTTTGTTCTTATGTTTTTAATGCAAGACCATGCAGCTGTAATGTAAAACAATCCAGCTGTAATGTAAGACCATGCAGCTGTAATGTAAGACCATGCAGCTGTAATGTAAAACAATCCAGCTGTAATGTAAGACCATGCAGCTGTAATGTAAGACCATGCAGCTGCAATGTAAGGTCATGCAGCTGCAATATAAGACCATCCAGCTGTAATGTAAGAACACGCAAGTGTAATATAAGACCATCCAGCTGTAATGTAAGACCATGCAGCTGCAATGTAAGGTCATGCAGCTGCAATATAAGACCATCCAGCTGTAATGCAAGACCATCCAGCTGTAATGTAAGACCATGCAGCTGTAATGTAAGACCATCCAGCTGCAATGTAAGACCACCCAGCTGCAATGTAAGAGCATCTAGCTGTAATGTAAGACCATCCAGCTGTAATGTAGGATCATCCAGCTGTAATGTAAGACCATGCAGCTGCAATGTAAGACCATGCAGCTGTAATGTAAGACCATGCAGCTGTAATGTAAGACCATGCAGCTATAATGTAAGACCATCCAGCTGTAATGTAAGACCATCCAGCTGTAATGTAAAAGCATCCAGCTGTAATGTAAGACCATCCAGCTGTAATGTAGGATCATCCAGCTGTAATGTAAGACCATCCAGCTATAATGTAAAACCATGCAGCTGTAATGTAAGACCATGCAGCTGTAATGTAAGACCATCCAGCTGCAATGTAAGACCAGGCAGCTGTAATGTAAGACCATGCAGCTGTAATGTAAGACCATCCAGCAGTAATGTAAGACCATGCAGCTGAAATGTAAGACCATGCAGCTATAATGTAAGACCATGCAGCTGTAATGTAAGACCATCCAGCTGTAATGTAAGACCATGCAGCTGTAATGTAAGACCATCCAGCTGTAATGTAAGACCATGCAGCTGTAATGTAAGACCATCCATCTGAAATGTAAGACCATCCATCTGTAATGTAAGACCATCCATCTGTAATGTAAGACCATCCATCTGTAATGTAAGACCATCCAACTGTAACGTAAGACCTTCCAACTGTAATGTAAGACCATCCATCTGTAATGTAAGACCATCCATCTGTAATGTAAGACCATCCATCTGAAATGTAAGACCATCCATCTGTAATGTAAGACCATCCATCTGTAATGTAAGACCATCCAACTGTAACGTAAGACCTTCCAACTGTAATGTAAGACCATCCAGCTGTAATGTAAGACCATCCAGCTGTAATGTAAGACCATCCATCTGTAATGTAAGACCATCAATCTGTAATGTTAGACCATCCATCTGTAATGTAAGACCATCCAGCTGTAATGTAAGACCATCCATCTGTAATGTAAGACTATCCATCTGTAATGTAAGATCATCCATCTGTAATGTAAGAGCATCCAGCTGTAATGTAAGACCATCCATCTGTAATGTAAGACCATCCAGCTGTAATGTAAGACCATCCATCTGTAATGTAAGACCATCCAGCTGTAATGTAAGACCATCCATCTGTAATGTAAGACCATCCATCTGTAATGTAAGACCATCCAGCTGTAATGTAAGACCATCCAGCTGTAATGTAAGACCATCCAGCTGTAATGTAAGACCATCCAGCTGTAATGTAAGACCATCCAGCTGTAATGTAAGACCATCCAGCTGTAATGTAAGACCATCCAGCTGTAATGTAAGACCATCCATCTATAATGTAAGACCATCCATCTATAATGTAAGACCATCCATCTATAATGTAAGACCATCCATCTATAATGTAAGACCATCCATCTATAATGTAAGACCATCCATCTATAATGTAAGACCATCCATCTATAATGTAAGACCATCCATCTATAATGTAAGACCATCCATCTATAATGTAAGACCATCCATCTATAATGTAAGACCATCCATCTATAATGTAAGACCATCCATCTATAATGTAAGACCATCCATCTATAATGTAAGACCATCCATCTATAATGTAAGACCATCCATCTATAATGTAAGACCATCCATCTATAATGTAAGACCATCCAGCTATAATGTAAGACCATCCATCTATAATGTAAGACCATCCATCTATAATGTAAGACCATCCAGCTGTAATGTAAGACCATCCATCTATAATGTAAGACCATCCATCTATAATGTAAGACCATCCAGCTGTAATGTAAGACCATCCATCTATAATGTAAGACCATCCATCTATAATGTAAGACCATCCATCTATAATGTAAGACCATCCATCTATAATGTAAGACCATCCATCTATAATGTAAGACCATCCAGCTATAATGTAAGACCATCCATCTATAATGTAAGACCATCCATCTATAATGTAAGACCATCCATCTATAATGTAAGACCATCCATCTATAATGTAAGACCATCCATCTGTAATGTAAGACCATCCAGCTGTAATGT